>NW_019396719.1:50706-122268 GCF_000591075.1 Eurytemora carolleeae
GGGGGGGGGGGGAGTTAAAACAGAAAAAATAATTTGCAAAGAAGAATAATTTATAGAAGTGCATAAACTAAGAATTTACATTTTCAGATGTTTTGTTCTGACATGAATTCAGGTAAATTCTTAAGTAACATTTTTTATTTTAGATTTTTATTTTAGTCGTGATTTATTTGGTCTTAAATTAATCTCAGAGAAACTAATAAAATGTTTTCTGGAAATCAGGAACATTTTGAAGCGGTGAAAACATACAGAGAGCTGGGAACTTTTGTATTGTATATATTGTGATCAATGCTTGATCTCAATCATTTGATAATTTGCAGATTAATGTAATATTTATTCGATATCCTTCAAAGTTATCGTATAACCCAGTCAGGGGTTGAAGAGATGAATAACTAAATTGAAGAAATGGAAAGGTATAGTTTTTTTATAGATCCTCAAATGAAAATGCCCAAATGGGATATCGAGATTAAGCGAGATCAGATTGATCAATATCTAACCTAAAAGTATCCAGCACAGGCGTTATCCTGATACCTTCTGTATTACGCTGATCCCATCAACCTGTGTACTTTTGATCACAATTTGACCTATTAAACATATTTTTTTCACCTTTCTTATACTTCAATTAAGCGTTTTAAATGAAAAAGTAAAAAAATGACAACCTCGTAAGTTTGAAGTTTATTGAATTATAGAACATAACGGGATAGAATTGAAAAAGAAGAAACCGAACGTATGTCGCCCTGTTCAGTCCAGGGTGGGACGTATGTTAACTATCCAAAGCCCAGATATCGACTGATGAATTATAGAGTATATTACTTACTACCCAATTCGCTAAAACATGTTCCGTATTTATTAATTTGACGTCATACAGGGTGTTCCGACAAACCGATTTAAACTGGTATCTTTAAAAAATCAATGATTACTTTTTATTGTGGTTTTATAATGGGGACATGTAGATTTCTTCCTGAATATTGAGAAAATTGTAAGAATTATTATTTAAGCCAGAAAAACTTCCACATCAAGGACTAGCTAAAGGTTTAAATTGGGTACTGTTAATAATCGGACATGACCCTCCATTTTTGTAATTTCAGGGGAGGGGGAGACTGAAGGCTTACCCCCCCCCCCATTGTAAATCACTCTGTACTGTCATGGCTTTCCTGAAAAAAAATTCGCTAATTATGACGATTTAAAATTTGTTCCTTAAATAAAAACAAATATTCATTTTAAATTATTTTTTTTGGTTTGTTTTTCGTTTTTCACCAAAAAAACGTTCGTTAACGAAACCGATGCTCTTCTATAACTTAAAGAAACAGAGACAACATATAATTAATACAGAGTTTTGCCACATACTCTGATCTTCTTATATCATATATCTTAGCAAGCCAATATAATATATAATATTCTAAACTACGAATTCTGTTAGATAAAATAGTCTCTGTTTGAAATATCAAAGGTTTACACAATCAGGTTGTAAAGAGATAGTTTAGTTTAATGCATTTAGACTCAATTCCTATCTGATCACTACCATTTACTAGAATAAACCAGATGTACTGTAAGAAACGCCTACCCAGAAAGGGGCGGAAAAGTAAAAAAAAAAAATCCGGACAAGCTTATTATAGGTTAAATCTAAAGGTTATGCAATATTTTATAAAACATCATATCTCCTTGGGGAGAGGGGGGGGGGGTATTTTCGCACTTTGCTTCCCTGAAATTGGCGCATGCTCCCAACTAATTAATATTAATGAAATGAATCAATTTAGATAATTTAGTTGAGCAGGATATCGAATTGAATTAAAGAGTAAGAAAGGATTAGGATTAAGTCACTATGTTGCAAATGCTATTTCACGTCAAACTAAATTCCACGTTAGATTGAAATCTTATATGTTTTCAATCAATAATTACTCCTCGTGATGAAAAACTATTGAGAAGAACAAAAATGTTGAGAATTTCTAATATGTAACTGGAGCTGGGAACTTTTGAATGGTTCATAGCGGGATTAAAGCTTGATCCACTCTTTTTCTTAATCTCGAGATCAAATAATGCTTGTTTACCTCTTGTTATTAATCTCCAGATTAATTAACTGATCGGGATTAAGGATATCCCATTCTAAAGTTTTCAGCTCAGATAGAGTTTTTCCTAAGCTCTGAATACCGAAGTCTCAAATTCGTAGCAGGGATGTCGCACACATTTTACATTCTAGCTGTATGTCTAGTTTGCAGTGTGTAAAATTTCAAAATTTTTGAGAAATCACTTTCACGAAATTTCACGAAAATGCTGAACTTCAGATCCAACGTTTAAAAATTATTTTTGCCAATTTATTAAACTTTTTGCTAGATTTTTCAAATTTAGACAAAATCTGTTGTTTTAGAATCTAAGACATGCTTAAGCAAGAAAAATTGTCAAATATTAATTTAGGATTAGATTTAAGATTTTCTTGTCTAAATTATTTCCGATTTATCAATCAATCTATGTATCTATCATATCCTAGAATTTCATCAAAATCTGACGCAAAATTGTATTAAGTAAAGGAATTGAGTCTTTGCCACAAACTATGATTTTCTAATTCGTATATCTTTGCAACCCTATATCGTAAATCTTAGATGTTTTAAACTATGAATTCTGATATATCAAGTAATCTAAGTTTGAAATATTACAGTCTTACAACATCAGGTTGCAAAGATATAGGGATTGGAAAATTTAAGTTTGTGACAAAGACTCATTTTCTTTGTAACTTAATTGTAATAATTTACAATAGTGTATCTGATCAATTATTAGATCTGAGAATTAGAATGGAGTACATACAGTGTTATCCACAAAGGACGAGACTGTAAAACTAAAGACGACTTAAAACTTATAAGATATGTTTTTTCATATTTACGAATATCTTTTTTATATTTATGAATTGCTTGGTGAACCCGATTTAAATTCAATTTTATCTTAATACAATATCACGGGCAGCCGTAGTACATTTGAATTTCCGAGCCGGGTCAACCATTCCAGTCCAAGATTACTGTACCTAGCTCTATGGACAGGACTAGCCGGTGCAACAAGGTTGACGCGGTCAGACTTTATGCTTCATATAAGTTGAATTTACTTTTACTGTAGAAGCAGAGGTGCGATAGCAATTATCTTTTCTCACATTTCTTTTATTCTCTTTAAATTTTGATGAACAAAAGTTTTCGAAAGAAATATGTATTTTAAAATATTGCAAGAATACCATGTTTGAGAATTTCATAAATAAATTAAATTTAGAAGACGACCCTGAATTCAGATTCCAGAAAAAGTTTCTAGAAATCTAATTAATATTCAGGTTTAAGAAATCATTTAATAATTTGTTTTGATGTCACCCATATTGTATTTGGCAAGTTTTTCGGCAAAAATTATTTTTATCATTCTGACTTTTAGAATCTTTGCTCTTCAGATCCCTGTTACAACTTTCTAGAGTAAATTTCGAAATAAAAAATAAAACTCTTGTTTGGCAGCAACAGCTGGAGGGCTGCCGAATAAGCAACTATAAACCTTCTGTTTAACAAAAAATCGCTTTTGCTGTCAAATTTTGAATTCAAAATTTCAAATCTAGAAATAAAATCTAGGTTTTATTGAAAATTACAAAACACTTATTTCCAAATTATATTTTCAGATCAGAAATGTATTTTTTAAACAATTTTTTAACAAAGAGAATCGAGATAGTTCTCTGTAAAACTTAAACCCTGAATATGTGTTGATTAGTTCAATAAGTATAAGTACAACAATTATAGTTTTTATTTATATTTATATAATATATATGTTTATTTTAGTCAGATCTACTATTTCATACCAATATGTCATGATTTAAGCAAAATACACAATTATTTAGCGAAAACAAATTCTAAAAATATAAAGAGGTTTTTCTGAATTTTAAATATAAAACAAAACGTTAATAACGTTTTTTTCGATAAAACAAAATGCTGATAACGTTTTTTTCAATCAAACAAAACGTTGATAACGTTTTTTCATTAAAAAAACGTTAATAACGTTTTTTAATACGAAAACAACCATAAACGATCGTTAGCTGAATGCTTAACAACCATTATTAACAATCACAATTTAAAGAGTTAAATTTAAAGAGTTAAAGGGCAAGTTTTAGCTTTTGTAAAATTTAATCTTAAAGGTAATGTAGACATAATTTCAAATATATTTCAGATTCACAACACCTTTCTCTGCTCAAGAATGAATGAGCATGTCATTGTTTTATTATCTAAAAATGGATAAATTTCAATGTTGCTTTTTATGCTCCAGAAACAATGCTACAAGTTAAGATGAATTCGATATTTTTTTAAGATATAAAATGGCGACTTCGTTGCGAATCAGACTTGAACTCTTTTAATGGAGGCCAACTTCAATCAAGTCCACGCCAAATGGTTGGATAGTTATAACAACCAAGTATTAAATTTAAACATTCAGGTATTTAAAATCCCATTGTTACAATTTTGTTAACCAAATAAATAATTAATTAATTTTGAATTATGAAGAAAATACTATTTTTTTGGGTTATCGTTTAACAATTTTGTCATTTTTTCTTTATGAACAAAATTAAAAATTAAAAATTAAAGAACAACAAAATTATGAAAATTCTGTTAATTGGTAAATTGATAAAATGTTGAAGTATTATTGGTGTTGATGTTGATGTTGATGTTGTATTGATGTTGATATTGATGTTGATGTTGATGTTTAATCCTCATTGTTGTTGTTGTTGTTGTTTACCTCTTCAGCGTGTGTTCCAGAAACCGGTTTATTCTCATTTCGATTCCTTTAAAAAATAAAATTTTATTTTCAAAATGCCTAGAAATTTTAAATATGTTTAAAAGTATATTATGTATGTCCGATCATAACTCAGGAACCCCTTGAATGATTTGCCTCAAATTTTGATTGGGGAGCTCGGTAGAACCAAGGGAATATTCTTTGCTTGGTTTAAAAGTTCAGTGAGTTGCTTCATTAGGGGAAACTTAGATTCCAGGGAAAGCTAGCTGAGGTTCCAAGCTAGCTTTATATAAAGTAGTAATCTCTGTTTGTTCGTATGTTCGATAATAACTCATGAACCCCTTAAAGGATTTACTTCAAAGGTACTGAATTTTTGCCCAAAACTATAATTTTTAAATCCCAATGTCTTCGCGACCCGATATAGTATAGTAGACCTTTGATAGTTTAAACTATAAATTCTGCTAGATGAAGCTACTTGAGTTTGAAATGTCAAAGGTTTACACCATCAGGTTGCAAAGATAAAGGGATAAGAAAATTTTAGTTTCTGGCAAAAAATTAATTCCTTTTGATTGGTTGAACCTGGGGAATGTTTTTCGATTGGTTTAAACATTCTAAGCTTAAAGGGTAGATTTTTATACAGTGATAACCAGAAAACTTTGATGATGACTTTAAGACTCAAAGTTATGACTTTAAATAGTCCAATGAGCATGAGACACAGCAATTGGGCAGTGCACACAGACTCATTTGATTTGATAACTTACTCGTATAACTATTTGCCTTGTAATAACATCGAATACACTTTAATGTCGTCTTCCTATTACAACGTTTACTGGTTTTCACTGTATGGAAAGTTTAGTTCCCTAAGCTAAGTCGTCTTTAATCTTGGGATTTATTTTGTGACATTCAGTCGTCAAAATTCTACTAGCCCCTGCATTTCCAAAATATGGCCTGCCTTTTTAGTGCTGTGAATATTACTGCTGATATTAAGAATGTTGATATTTTTCATATCTCGGGTAGTATCTAAAGCACAAAATAAACAGACCACATTTTGGAAATGCCAGGACAAGGGTTATTTTGTGATAACTATCCCTAAATTTTTTTCTTCTAAAATTAGGTTGACAAAAAAAATGCAGCAAAGAGCAAAAATCAAAGACGACCTACAGGTTTTGATTGCAACTGTCATGTTTAGTGGGACGCCCTGTATACCTTCTTCTGATAGATCTAGAGTAGCTTGTTTCTCTCATACTGGCTGAACGCAATGGTCGGTATTTAGGGGTTCCCTCACCAACATCCTGGATTATTAAAACATTTTAAAATAGAACTTAATAAATTTCAAAGTACAATTCTATTTGTAGAATGCGAAATCTTGAGAATGAACTTAACGAGAAATGGAACAAATTTTCGAGTTTCATTCCTCTTGGTTGGGATTTGGTCTCTGGCTTTGACCCAGAACTTCGGAGAAACAGGGATAGTACAGGGTGTCCCAAAAACATGGGAATTCAGTGACGAATTCAATATCGTCTTTGTTATGAATTAGCATTGTAATACCTAATTTCAAAATATGGCAGACGAAACTCTTATAGATTACAGCTTTCTCTGTAGGTATCACTATACTAAATCAAAGAATTATTTGAAAAGACGATATCGAATTCGTCACTGAATTCCCATGTTTATTGGGACACCCTGTCGTAAAAAAAACATTGAAAAACTGTCAAGAAATCATTTCATAAATTCTTTTGATATCTCCATATGTTCTTGGTTAAACTGTAGGTACTCACAACTCCTTACAGGTATCATAGCTTTCCGCTCGAATTCTGAACGCAAAATCGGCCTTTTCTCCGGCCTTTGAAAAGTAAGACCAATATTAATCAATAGCCAATAAGCTATTTAGTTTACCCCGAAATTACCCAAATACGTGAACAGTCCCTTTAACTTCCAAATCAGAGTTTATTTAAGGGGTGTAACCAAGAAACATAATTTGGAACCTGTTTTTATAAGAGTAAAATTTTCAGTGACTACAGTTTAGGACTGTGCATTTTCAAACCTTTAACAAAATGTTAAAATAACAGAATGGACCAAATTTTCAGGTATCGTTTCTACTTCTGAATCACAACAAACACGTTTTCACTGATGGAGATAATTTTAAATTAAATTAAAGTGTAGGAAAAGTTGTTCATCCTTTGTCTATCGTCCTAGGCTATGTAAAAATTCTTAGATATATATCTAGAGGATGAAACTAACCAGAAATAGGACGATATTTTCAGGTTTTTCTCTCTCTCTTATAGATTGGGAATACAATGTTGATCCACAGATTAGATACCTGAAGAACTGATAGGGTTGAAGGATGAAGGGTAGGAACATACCTGAAGAACTGATAGGGTTGAAGGATGAAGGATAGGAACTATGATACCTGAAGAACTGATAGGGTTGAAGGATGAAGGATAGGAACTAGATACCTGAAGAACTGATAGGGTTGAAGGATGAAGGGTAGGAACTAGATACCTGAAGAACTGATAGGGTTGAAGGATGAAGGGTAGGAACTCTCGGAAGCTCTTTATGGAATTCGTATTCTTGCTCATGCACCTGAATTAAAAACCCTAAAATTGTAGCATTTATCAAAGAATATGTGTCCAGAGGCCGAATTTAAAGAATTTGAGCGGCGGCTTAAATTTAAGCCGCGGCTTAAATATGGTTGGTTCCACTTAAAATTGTATAAATGTTTCAAGATTTAAGCCGGCGCTTGATTTAAACCGGGTTTTGGTGGATTTAAGCCGCGGCTCAAATTCTTTAAATTCGGCCTCATGTTATCTTTATGTTATCTTTAGAACAAGAGATACTGGAAAAAAACTTATTGTTATGTACATATACGATCTTTCTTTTTGCGCTATTATTTGTAAATATTGCGAATATTCTACTTGCAATCACAACTTATGTATAAATTAAAGGAATTAATTGCAATTTCCGATTCACAATGGTACCCTTGAAACCTTTATCTGATCAATGATCTGGAAAGCGCCTGCCTAGGGTTAAACGGAGGCTCAATTATAATTTAGCTTTAGCTTACAGTCCATATCATCAGTTGGTTTCTTTAGCCAAGGACTATGGCCTCTAAAATGTTATAATTAGATTAGTTTAAGTCTCAAAGTTTACCTTTATTTTAGCCTCCAGAACTTCTTGACCCACGTTGACCCGCCTAGCTCTCTCTTTAAGTTTTTTTAACTCCTCATCCAACCTAAAAAACAAGTTTTTTTTAAAACAATTTATTTTTTATTTTTTTATTTTATAAATTGGCTACAGTTAATACAGAAAATTATAATTTTACTATTCTTTTTGTCATCGTTGATAATTTTGAAAAAAACAAATATTTTCTGGACTCTCATTCTGCACAATGTATGCATAAAGATAGATTGCGCATAAGACGACATTTTTCATCTTGAAAGATATAAATGTACAGACTACTGAGATGTTTTAAAGATATTCCTATTATATAGATTAATTATGTCGGTTGTGAACATTGGCTGTTCTTATGTCATTGAGTACTTGTGGTGCACATGAGTTCTGTAGAGAGAAATTTAAGTTAGTTTAGTCCTTCTCATGTCCTTCTTCAGTTCTCGTCTATATGATATATTGCTCAGTGAAATATTGTTGTTCAAATGGTTCCATTCCCATTATTTTGAAATCCATTAAAACACTAAACCACCCTGCTTATCAATGAAATACACTTTTACCCCTAGAAGTATGAGTTCGCGGACTGTACAATTCTTGGTGATTTTGCGTACATAAGCTATCTATGTTTATTTATTTATCTATGGATGTATGATTTGTCTAGACAACAAGTAATTTCAAACGTTAAAGTAAGGGGCCAGATACATAAATTTCACTGGAAGGATATCATTCATTAGGCGTGCCGTCCTGTTTTGCATTATTTAATGTCTGTAAGTGTACTGTACAGCTTGTCCGAGCGGGTTAAAAGTCTGCCCGGCACTTGAAATGAACCTGAGTTGACAGTGTGCAGAGGGAATTTTAGAAAAACTAAACCAAGAGTAGAGTAACAGACCAGAGCGCCCATATTAGTTTAAAAGTTGCCTGTCTAGCCTTTACTTTTTACTGTACCGGCCCGTCTAGGGTACCCAGTTTATGGTTGACCCAATGTGTTTTAAATAGATAGATAGATAGATAGATAGATAGATAGATAGATAGATAGATAGATAGATAGATAGATAGATAGATAGATAGATAGATAGATTGATTGATAATAGATAGATACATAGATATACCTGAAGGGTGCGAACTATCTCTTCGTCCCGTTTAGCCTGCTTTTCTTCTTCTAAGAGTCTCTCTAATTCTTCTCTAAACAAAATGAGAAAATTTAGAAAAAAGTCATATAATTTTCTATTTTTTTTAACAATCTTCTTCAAATGAAAAATATCGGTCATACCGGTCTGAAGGATCAAAATCTTTGGCAATTTTTATAAAAAAATAAAATTTTTTTTTGGAAATATTAGGAACGGTTTGTTTTGATCGGAGTAAAGAAAATTATTGCAGTTTAGAGTAACATATAGATTAGGACATCTACAAAAAAATTGGAATTGAATTAAAATAAAGTTTTCCCAATTATATTTTGCCAACATCCTATACTGCTAGTGCTGTGTTGTAAAAAAAAATTTTAAGTAAAAATTGCATTATTCCATTTTATAATAGGCGTCGTTATTATTATTATATTTTTGGCTTTTAGGAGGCTTCTATCAATTAGATAATCTAAACAAAGCAAAGAAATTGTTCAATTTTTGTCTCATCCTTACTTCATTAGATCGGGCCAACTTTGTCAGGTCGCCGAAATTTGCCCTTGGCTTTGCCTTAACTTCAATTTTTACCTTTTTGTAGACCTGAAATCAACTTTTCAAAGTTTCTATTCCCATTTAAAAAAAAAAAAAAAGACAAAGACCAAACGGTTTCTCTACGGGAATAATTGACGTAATTTTAAGTGACCATCCATTTCTAGAGTCGCATGTCCGATTCACAATAAATCAGGCAGATTGTCTTATTTCTGTCTGAAAGTGTTTAATTCTGGCAGCTTTATTCATTCTCTTTTATTGGATACCCCCGCTAAACATTTAACAGAGAACTCGCATTTGAAATTAATCCATTTTTAAAATTAAAAAAGAGGGATGACTACAAAGATTTAAAGGGTACCGTTGTGAGTCGAAATACATCTACAGTGACCACTGACCCTTTTAGGAATAAAAACTAAACAATTGTTATCGCACATGTTTCCAGTCTTCACGATAAAATGTTTTAAAAATATTTATGTTTATTTTTACCTTATAGTTTCAAGTTCCTTATTTTACCTTATAATTTCAAGTTCCTTATTTTTACCTGATTATTTCAAGTTCCTTATTTTACCTTATAATTTCAAGTTCCTTGTTTTACCTGATAATTTCAAGTTCCTTATTTTACCTTATAATTTCAAGTTCCTTATTTTACCTTATAATTTCAAGTTCCTTATTTTTACCTTATAATTTCAAGTTCCTTATTTTACCTTATAATTTCAAGCTCCTTATTTTACCTTATAATTTCAAGTTCCTTATTTTACCTTATAATTTCAAGTTCCTTATTTTACCTTATAATTTCAAGTTCCTTATTTTACCTTATAATTTCAAGTTCCTGTGTTCTTTTCAGTTCCTCTTCTTTCTGTATAGTTAACACAAGGGCTCTACTTTCAGCCTTTATAATTGTAATGATAAATTTAATAATCAAAATGATAATAAAAATAATTTTAACGAAAATGAATATTATTATAATGACAATAATCAAAACAGTAAAAAAATAATAAAAATAATTGAAATTTAAAAAAATAAAAATAATAGTTCAATATAGAAACGGTTTACCTTCATTCTTGCCTCTTTTTCAGCCTCCAACTCTGCTCTGTAAAAAAATGAATTATTATTATTATTATCATCTTGAATCGCAGTTTGATTTGATTTGATTTTTTTCTTGCATTAGTTCAGGAATCAATGAAATCAATGTTTTTCTTAAGATTTCTAGGGGAAAAAATTTAAACTAACAAGATTTAAAGCTGAAAAAGTAATATTAAGCTACCGTTAAAGGTAAAGATAGCAATGCCCGATTTACAACAGTACCCTTGAAACCTTTATCTGTTAAACATTGTGGAAGATAACTTCGTTTTTCTGACTTAAATGTGTTAAATTCTGTGAATTTCTCCATTGTTTCTTATGAGCAATAAATCTAAAGTTTTTGCAGAGAAAGCACAATAAAATAAATACTTTAAATAAACAAAAACATGTATTTTCAGACCATAATTTTAAGGGTTCCATTATAAATCGGGAATTGTTATAATCACTTGAATTTGGAGGGTTACTTGAAATTACGCGAACTGTCAAATTAAAACTTTTAAATTCAACTTGTGGAAATGGATTGTATATTATTCTTAAAGTAAACCATGTGCACAAAAAAAGACAAAAAAAAAAACTAAAAAGAGACAAAACTGAACCATATATAGGTCACCATTTACTTGATTAAGAAAACGTATCTAGGTCTATTCCCAGATCCTGGTGATGCTCTTGGCGATCATGATCATTAATAAAGGTAGATTCTTCGGGATCGTCAAAGTTCAAAAACGACCATAACTTTGGTAACCAAACAACGAACCACAAATACTTATTTTCATGATACTTTTTAAAGCCTATCGTTTCGTTTTTCCCTTTTTTTCCATTGTTGATTGAAAGATCAGTTTGTTTGCAGAAATATGAAAACGTCCAATCCCTACAACAAAGGTCCCCATTAACTTGTTTAGGAAAACGTACTTAGTCTGCTCTACCAGATCCTGGTGACTGATTCTCTTTACAATCTCTTCATCTCTCTGCTCTCTTCGACCCGCTGCCAAACTGCGTTGGTATCTGAAATATTGATTGATTGATTAAGCCATCATGTAAGACATCAATCACAAATTGATTAATTATTAAATCAATTACAAAGTTTATTAAAATATAAAACATTGGAATGAATAATCATTTAAAATTGATTTATAATTGATGAATCCTTTGAGCAAACCATTGATGGATATATTTGATGATTTGTTTAAAATATTCATTGATTGATTAAATGAGTTTATTACCTTGATCCTTGGTAGGAAAACTCGATTGCTTTCTCAAATGCCGCACACCACTGTAGACGGGACCTGAAATATTATTCAATTTGAACTGTTGTGGTCACCAGTTTAGCAAATATTCAACAGGAAGACGACCTTAGATAAATCTAAAGTGTTAATTCAGAATCTCACGGCCGTCTTTGTATTAATTCTTAGAACTATTATATGTTAAATAAGTAACAGTGTGTACTTTAAATTGTACTAATGCTATCTATGCACAGGAATTCCCACAAAGGATGATACATCATAATTCAAATAAACTTATTTCTTTCTTTGCCAATTATCATTAAGCAAACCATGTAGAGACAACATTTAAGGTAGATGCCTTAATTTAATTGGTGTTCCTCATATTTGAATAGTTTCAAGTCGTTTTTACAGTTTCATCCTTTGTTGGTCCCCCTGTATGTACCTGTGATCGTAGGCCTGAAACTCAAACTGTTTATTGCCCCCTGCCAAAACAAATCTAAAAAGTTCAATATATAAATCAAATTTTAATTGACCCTAAATTAGATACAGCCAGGTTCGTGGTACCCTTAACCCTTAATCAGGACGATATTCTTTTTTTCTGATGCAAGTAACTTCATTAGAAACCACAATCGAAATATACAATTTTGAAAAAGAAAAACACAAGATTAACTCCATCATGTTTAATATTAGAATATCAAAAAGTCTCAAGTCAACCAATTTAAATTTTAAATTGTATATTTTTATAAAAAAGTATGAGCGCTACCTATGTGGAGATTGCTTCAGTGGAATAATAGATGTCTGTGTCAAAACCTGAATACAACTTGTTTTTCTCCATAATCAAAATTTTAATTTTGTTTTATAACATTTTTGATATATTTTCACTGTAAAGTTTGAATTTTTTCATTTCTTAGCTCTGCTATAATTGTTTTTACCTTTTCCACTCTACATTGCTGGTTTAACTCTATTTCTCCCTTTACATCCAACTCATTACAATTGCTGTACACTAGATAAATATTTATTTATGTGTAATACAATTACAAATATATTTTGTTTACTTTACTTCATCAATTTGATTACTTCTAGCCGTATTTGAAAATAAGTAATTAGCTGTATTCTGGTATATGTATGGAATAACCTGTATTCTGGTAATGTATGGAATAACCTGTATTCTGGTAGATGTATGGAATAACCTGTATTCTGGTAGATGTATGGAATAACCTGTATTCTGGTAGATGTATGGACTAACCTGTATTCTGGTAGATGTATAGAATAACCTGTATTCTGGTAGATGTATGGAATAACCTGTATTCTGGTAGATGTTTGGAATAACCTGTATTCTGGTAGATGTATGGACTAACCTGTGATTCTATGAGGACGCACAACAATCCAGCTTTCTCTGAAGGACGGAAACAGATCTAGTCTCTTCTTCAGCTTTCCCTGAACAGTGTGATGTGTATTCAGTTGCTTCGATTTTGGCACGTTTTTTTGCATAGATTTTCTTTAGGGGTCAAAATTCGGCATAGTTTAAGAAACACAATTAGATTCAAAATAGTTTATTATAAACATTTTCTTTCTTAGATTATTTCAAATTTTAACCCTTACAGAAGATATGTGAAAAAACGATCCAAAAACGGACGTGGATCGTTTTTTGGATCATTTTTGAATCGTTTTTTGAATCGTTTTTGGATCGTTATTGGATCTTCTTTTGGATCGGTTTTTGGATCGTTTTTGATTTGTTTTTTAGATCATTTTTGGATCGTTTTTGGATCGTTTTTTGGATCATTTTTGGATCGTTTATAAGATCGTTTTTGGATCGTTTTGGATCGTTTTTGGATTGTTTTTGGATCGTTTTTGGATCGTTTTTGGATCGTTTTTGGATCGTTTTTGGATCGTTTTTGGATCTTTTTTGGATTGTTTTTTGGATCGTTTTTGGATCGTTTTTGGGTCGTTTTTTGATCGTTTTTTGATCGTTTTTCTTATTTGCTTAGGAAAGAAATATTGCAAAGTTGAATAAAAGAAACTTGACAGAATACAGTTTTGAAATCTCGAAAGTTTTATTGATTTTTTTTCTTCATAACGATCCAAAACGACAATTGCTTTTTTTCCAGCAAATTTAGAGAAGTTTTGAAATTATAATTTGCCCCATTTTAACCCTAAAGAAATGTTTCACTCAAAAGAAACCAAAACCACTTGTTTTACGCTACAAATTTTTTTTTAAGTTTCCATTTCCGCTCCCAAAAATATCTGATTGGAGGGAAACCGGAAAGGTAGTTTTGTTTTTACTTTTTTATTGAATAATGACAGTTTAAAGCGGAGCAAAGTCGTCTTTTCTTGAAAAACGACTGGAATTAATCAAATAGTCCAAGAAACATGAATTACGGCAATTGTGCAGTACAGACTCATTTCCCTTTTTTCAATCTAATATATTACCATGGTAGAACTTTTTAATGAAAACATAATATGTACACATGAGATTGCTTAAATGTCGTCTTCCTATTCCACAGTTGATGGGCCTTACTTTACCAAATTATATACATGATTTCTGAGGCCGAAACTTAAGACATTTTAACCATGGTTAAATCAGATTCTTACCATGGTAGACTGATCGAAGACGACAGATTTTTTAAACCATGGTTAAAATAATCGTAATAGTTTGCGGCATCAGCGCAACTCGGATTTTTAACCCTAGGTCTACCTAGGGTTAAAGTGGGTTCTAGAACAAAGACGACTTTCATCTCGCTTTGTGGTGGTCAAAAATGTAGGAGCTAAAACAATACCTTTTTAATAACATCCAATAAAAAGTAGTCAGTGAGATCCTTAACCTGAAATATTAAAAAATAAAACATTTATTGACTGATACTTATAGAGGTTTTGGAAAGCACAGGGTTACACATAAAGGATAATTTTCAGAGACGACTGTACAAAATTCAACCAGCTTTTTTTCTTACATTTTTAGTTAACGAACAGCTTGAAAAAGGTTTGAAAATGCCCAGCTTTAGAGAAAAATACATCTATAATTTATCTAAACACCCCCCTCCACCATTCACTCCTTATTAGTATATTCTTATAAGCCAGATTCAATTAATTATGCTTTTTTGCAACTGCATTTATATATTCTAGTAACTGTACTTATATTCCTTGTTAAAACTATATATAAATATTCCTACTTACATCTGTATTCCTGAATTTCTAAATTCCTACTTACAACTGTATTTATATATTTCTTGTTACAACTGTATTTATTTATTCCTTGTAACACCTGTATTTATATATTCCTTGTTTCAACTATATTTATATATTCCTACTTACAACTGTATTTATATATTTCTTGTTACAACTGTATTTATATATTCCTTGTAACACCTGTGTTTATATATTCCTAGTTACAACTGTATTCATATACTCTAGTTACAACTGTATTTATATATTCCTTGTTACAACTACAGGGTGTCCCACATCAAATTAGACCGCGTCAATGGGTCTAGATTACGATTTGGGGGACAAATCAGAAAATTTAAAAAGAATGAATCATTTTGAAAAATTTAATAAGGCTATTAGAATTTATTTTTTTAAGAAAATGCTAGATTTTTCGAGTATTATGTGCGTATTTACTATTTAGGTGTTAAAGATTTGAGATAATCTAATATGATATTGGACGCTCTGTATATTATATATTCCTACTCACAACCGTACTTTAATATTCCTTGTTACAACTGTATTTATATATTCCTTGTTACAACTATATTTATATATTCTAGTTACAACCATAGATAAATAAATAAACATAGATAGCTTATGTACGCAAAATCACCAAGAATTGTACAGTCTGCGAACTCATGCTTCTAGTGTACTTCAAAGATAAGCGGGGTGGTTTGGTGTTTTAATGGATTTCATAAAAGAGTGTAAAATAACTCCGGGAATCGAACTATTTGAACAACAATATTTCACTAAGAAATATATCATTTTGACGAAAACTGAAGAAGAACATGAGAAGGACTAAACTAACTTAAATTTCTCTCTTCAGAACTCATTTACACCTCAAGTACTTAATGATATAAGAACATCCAATGTTCACAACCGACCTAGTTAATCTATATAATAGGAATATCTTTAAAGCATCTCTGTACATTTATATCTTTTAAGATGAAAAATGTCGTCTTATGCGCAATCTATCTTTATCTATGGTTACAACTATAGTTATATATTCTAGTTACAACTGTACTTACATATTCCTTGTTACAACTTTATTTATATATTCCTTGTTACAACTATATTTATATATTCCTTGTTACAACTATATTTATATATTCCTAGTTACAACTGTATTTATATATTCCTAGTCACAACTGTATTTATATAATCCTTGTTACAACTATTTTTATATATTCACTGTATTTATATATTCCTAGTCACAACTGTATTTATATAATCCTTGTTACAACTATTTTTATATATTCTTTGTTACAATTATATTTATATATTCTTTGTTACAACTATATTTATATATTCCTTGTTACAACTATATTTATATATTCCTAGTTACAACTGTATTTATATATTCCTTGTTACAACTACATTTATATATTCCTTGTTACAATTATATTCATATATTCCTTGTTACAACTATATTTATATATTCCTTGTTACAACTATATTTATATATTCCTAGTTACAACTGTATTTATATATTCCTTGTTACAACTATATTTATATATTCCTAGTTACAACTGTATTTATATATTCCTAGTCACAACTGTATTCATATAATCCTTGTTACAACTATTTTTATATATTCTTTGTTACAATTATATTTATATATTCCTTGTTAAAACTATAATTATATAGAGTATTATAAAACCCTATTTGATTTATATTTGACCTGATACAAAAGTAAAGGGTAAGGAAGGTGACATTACGTTTGGATACAGTGTAATGTAGGTTTATGTTCAACAATGTTGCTTTTACTTGGATTAAACTTTTATTTTATAATCCCTATATTATTTGCAACTTGATGGTGCAAAATTTTGAGATTTCAAAATTATAAGAATGAGAAAATTAAAATTTGTGTGCAAGTGTTAAGCTCAATTGTTAATTAGAACTTTGAAAATTAATAACTGTCAACTTATCCTTTAGAAAGATCCAGACTGTAATGAAAAGTTACACCAATTTTCAAGACTGGGTCGACTTTAAAGTATCTCGAAGCCTTGGTCTTTGATTTAACTTACTCACTCAATTGAACTTTCCATATCCCTAGACATATTTATTTAAAACGGAAGAACACTTGTTTTGAACTTTAATATTTGGGAAAACTCTCGACAATATTGGTGATTGAGCTTCCAGTCTTTGGATCACGATGACTAAGTTTGCGCACTAAAACCAAAGAGAATAGAATATATATTAGAGGGGAATTTACTAGAAAAAAGTGTAAAACGGTCATTTTGTTGTACTGTTTCCATACTGCAGGTGTACTTCACATATTTATGCTATATAACCTTTTGGGCCCTGGAACATTATTTTATAGAAAATCTAAAATTAACCAAATTATGAAATAGGCTGGTTTCATAATTGACCAATGATCATTTCACATAGACTCTATGCCTTTTACTTTACATGTTTTGTATTCACCTAATTCACTATAAAGTTTATTTAACAGCTTTAAAAAATTCGAAATTTGAATGGATAGTCTAGGGAACATACTGTATTTATGTACTCTACTGCATATAATTTGTGAACATTTACATGATTTGTACACTTTGAACTCCCTTTCAGGCTAAAAGGGACTGAAAAAATTCATACCGATAGATTCTCTAACTTTCCCTTTAATATATATTCTATTCTCTTTGACTAAAACATTGCCATTTCTTTCTATTAAAGATGGCGCAAAAGTATTCATTGCTATGAATAATTTTTCTCTATAAAATAATCCTTCCCTGTGGCCCCAAACCAATTGATTAAAGGTTAATTGAAGATTGAGAATATTTCAACATATAAATTGGTTTGCAGTTTAGAATTTGCAAAGGATTTTAATACTTGCCCATGCATGCATCTTAGGTTTGATTACTTGCATTCATGCAATGTGTGAAAATTTTCAATTTTTATTCTATTTTCAGTATTTAAGCCAAATTGTGCATTGATGCTTATCAACTTGTCTTCTTGTCTACTCTTCTACTTGTCTACTTGTCTACTTGTCTACTTGTCTACTTGTCTACTTTTCTCCTTGTAGCTACTAGTCTGCTTGATTACTTGTCTACTTGTCTACTTGTCTACTTGTCTACTTGTCTACTTATCTACTTGTCTACTTGTCTACTAATCAACTTGTCTACTTGTTTACTTGTCTACTTTTCTACTTGTCTACTTGTCTACATGTTTACTTGTCTACTTGTCAACTTGTCTACTTGTCTACTTGTCAACTTGTCTAATTGTCAACTTGTCTACTTTTCTACTTGTCAACTTGTCAACTTGTCTACTTGTCTACTTGTCTACTTGTCTACATGTTTACTTGTCTACTTGTCAACTTGTCTACTTGTCTACTTGTCAACTTGTCAACTTGTCTAATTGTCAACTTGTCTACTTTTCTACTTGTCAACTTGTCAACTTGTATACTTGTCTACTTGTCTACTTGACTACTTGTCTACTTGTCTACTTTTCTACTTGTCTACTTGTCTACTTGTCTACTTGTCTACTTGTCTACTTGTCTACTTGTCTACTTGTCTACTTGTCTACTTGTCAACTTGTCAACTTGTCTACTTGTCAACTTGTCTACTTGTCTACTTGTCAACTTGTCAACTTGTCTACTTGCCTACTTGTCTACTTGTCTACTTGTTTACTTTTCTACTTGTTTACTTGTATACTTGTCTACTTGTCTACTTGTTTACTTTTCTACTTGTTCACTTGTATACTTTTCTACTTGTCTACTTGTCTACTAGTCTACTTGTCTACCAGTCTACTTGTCTACTTGTCTACTTGATACTTGTCTACTTGTCTACTTGTCCACTTGTCTACTTGTCTACTTGTCTACTTGTCTACTTGTCTACTTGTCTACTTGTCTACGTGTCTACTTGTCTACTTGTCTACTTCTCTACTTGCCTACTTGTCTACTTGTCTACTTGTCTACTTGTCTACTTGTCTACTTGTCTACTTGTCTACTTGTCTACTTGATTGACTCGGTTAAAGTCTATCTTAAGTGAAGTTTTGTTGAAGTTGACTTACCGCTTCCTCTGTTGTGCTGATATCCAGATCCTGAGTTCCAAACATAATTTATCAATCAATCAATCAACACAAACCATCCAAAAAATGAATCAATCAATTGACGAATCAATCAATCAATTGACAATTAAATCAATTAAATCAAATTTCTACGTTAATTCTAATATTTTTGAAAATATTTTACATTCTCACATGCAGTATCAGTACAAATTAGGAAATATTAATTTATCAGTAACAGAGTAAAATATTGGTTTTTTAATTTTTTATTTTTAAGCTAAAATTTAACCAAAATTAATAAATAAAATAAAGTTAAACTAAAACTTTCTAAATAAAAAATATTTGAACCAACAAAATTTAATTTTTTTTAATAAACTGACAAATTTATAAGTTGATTAATTCATTTGATTTATTCATTGATCAGTAGTAATTGATTTATATAACGACTTTTGTTTTCCTTGGCATATTTAGATTCTAGAACAGCAAGAAATATAGAAAACTTGAAAACAGGCATCACCGATACAACCTGTAATCAGATTATAATAATAATAATAATAATAATGAAATAACAGCTGATATTCTACAGGAAAACAGTTAATTTGAACCTGATCGAACTGTTCCGGGTCCCATGAGTCCCCTAACCCCAAACAGTTGATAAACTGCTGATAAACCAATTCTACTTCACGAGCCGCCATGATAGCCTAACAAATATTAATTATTTCCGCTCTCAGTGCTATAAAGCAGTGCTATAATTTATCTTTACCAAGAGGGTTCAGATCTTTTTTCAAATGTATTTAGTCTGACAATCTCCACTTAACGTTTCTACATCTTCAGTCCGTGTACTGCAAATTACTACAGAACCACAGACTATACAGACTGATTATCTCCTTGCACAGGGTGGGCTACGTAGGCATAAGTTGACCCGGCATGACATGCTACGTTTTTACGATAGGATTTTAAAGTGCCATCTCACGGCCATTTGTTGAACATAATACCCATTCAGGGGTTAAGTTTTACAACTTTTAAAGAAATACTCCAATTTTAAACGTGAAACATTACATTTATGAATTCAGTCTGTTTTTGTTCCATATCTAAAGGATCCAAATATCCCTGAATACAGATGTTTGCTGATTGGTCGTGTACAGTACTTGTACACAATAGAACATGCTGTGGGAAATATCGCATATCATAGGTTTCAATCGATCTATGTAACTCTATTATCTCTGTGCAGAACGCACCGAAAGCTTATTATCTAATAGATGATAACCTTATAAAATTTTTATTTTATTTCAATTTATGTCGAAAAAATTATTCTAGAAATATTACCGTACTTCGTTAAATAAACCCTATTGTAATTTGTACGGGGGGCCTCTAGTGTTTTTGGGCATAACTCAACAAGTTTTGGTTGGAGGTTATTCTATTTTTTTACTTTTCTAATCACCTATCACTGGTTTTAAAGCTGGATTATTATTTAAACAGCCTACGACAAAAGGAAATTTCCGAAAGCACAATTTTGCCAAGACATTTTGCTTAATTTTTAGAACGATGCTTTTGAAGGGAAATTTCAAATGTTGAGTTTTTCCTATATACACCATTGCCTTTGTTATTTTTTTTAATATTTTGGCATACTTGAATTGGACCCACAAGGTTTTTTTTAATTACTGGATTTCTCGATAAATATTTGGGTTTGAAGTAAAAAATGCGAAATGAAATAGATTAATATCAAAATAAGGAAATAGAGGGCAGGGTATTTTTGGTAAAAGTACATCTATATCTAAGCGATTTAAAAAATAGTAAACAAAAAGTAGATGTTTTAGTGAATAATCATGAAAAATCTCATTTCTTGTCATTTTTTAAATACATGTTGTTCCAATAAACATGATAAATGAGACGACATTAAAATAATTTCATTTTCCTTGATTTACCTGAAGATTGCCCGAGTGTTCATCTTGAATAATTTCCCCGAGCATACAGAAAATCCGCCAAACCTAAACAATGTACACTGTACAGTTGATATTACGCGGCGCGGTTTATTTAATAAGGAAACAGTAAACAAATACATTACAATGTACAGGATACAGCACACAGTACACTTTGCAGAACACTGTATACTTTATAGTACACAATACACTGTCCCGTACAATTTACAGCACACTGAAAAGTATAATATACCCACTTAGGATTATAAATATCTTCTTAGCTTCTTAAATACAACAATTGAAACTCTTAAAATATGAACATCATAAGGTTAATTAGTGTCTTTTTGTCCTGAATATTGTCTTCTTTAAATGGTATATTCAATGATTTGGCAAAAAAAAGAAACAAGTTTACAATTGTTGGGAATCATATATGTGAGGAAACAGACAGTATAAATATCGTATAGTCATCATTAAAGTACAGGGTGTCCCATGAAACATGACAGTTGGTGAATAGTTTTGAATATCTTCTTCCATACACTGTATTAGATGTTTAAGACTTTTTGCAGTTTATAAAGATAAAAAACCTTTTACTCAAATATATTTTATTTTGAAATCCATTTTACTATAATATGACTGCCATGAAATATTTTTTATTATTTTCCTTGGTATCAAACAACTTAACAAAGTATGGAAGAAGACATCTAAAACTATTCACCAACTGTCATGTTTCGTGGGACACCCTGTATCATCCTTTGTGGGGTATCCCTGTATCCCTGTATATCGTGGATCCATAATTTAATTTATTATCATATTATCATTCACAATCTTAAGAATCAAGTGCACGTCTAAGTTCAAACATTGCATTGGTGAGAATTAATGTTTGGTAGCCCTGTATATATATGTAACAGTAGTCGGCGATTATATCAATACAATGATGACGACTTTTTAAAGTTTTGATTGTTAACAAGGTTTTTTCGAATCACACGTTTACAACTTATAGAAAGTAAATAAGAAATCAAAGAGAAGCTTCTTAAATTTGCAACTTCTTCTGCTTTCATTCATGCTGTTTTAAAAGCTTTATATAAATCAAATTGTAAAGCCGTCTTCATTGTGTTGATATAAAAGCCGACTTAAAACCCATAAACTGTGGAATAGAACGAGGATTGACTGTTAACCCTAAGTCACAATTGAATTCAGTCCAATGACCATGAAACACAGTAATTTTGCAGTGTATTTGTACTGCAGGTCTATTTTTAATCTAATTTTAAAACTGGAAATTCCTTTTCCACTTTATTATGGGTCTTACTGTATTTCATTCTTAAATTATTTAAAAATATAAAAAATTGCTAAAATTATAAAAAATCTACCTGTTTTACACATTTTTCATTGAGGAGAGGGCTGCCTCTTTCTAGAATATTATTAATCAAAATATTATAAAAATCTTTAAGCCAAACAAAGAAAAAGGAAATTCTTATAACCTCTTGTTAGCTGGCTACCCCCCCTTCAGCCCCTTCCCCTCTCCGCAATGTATTATTTTTATGGTGCAATTATATCAAGACAATGACGACGACTTTTTTATCTAAGTTTTGATTGTATACTGTAAGTAAATTAAAAGTTAAAAAGTAATTAAAGAGAAGATTTCGCCAACTTTACCAAGAAAATCAGGACAAATCTGTTGAATTTAGAATTCATCAAATTTAAGGAAATGTTAAAATTGTCAAAAATAAAAAACCGATTGTTAATATAACGAGAACTCTGGTCAAATACAGTGATAACCAGAAAACAATGGATTAGAAAGACGACATTATAGCAATACCTCAGCGTTTTGATTTAGTTACAAAGCAAATATTTTTACTAGTAGTTAGCAAAGCACAATTTAAGTGAAAATGGTCTATATTTAAACTGTACAATTGTTATGTCAATAATGTTCATTGAACTGGTTTAATCTATAACTGGGGTTTAAAAGTCGTCTTCCTATTTCAGAGTTTTCTGGTTATCACTGCATCATAAAACTTGTCATAAATATTTGTATTAATTTTTTCAGTAGTATTTTTAGACTCCAATGTGTAAACTGTATAACTATACCAAATATACAGTGAAACCCTTAATAACGAATACATCGAAAGAATTCATCAAATGTCGTATTCTTCACTTTCTGATAATGGAATGTTGCAGATATTTAGTTTTTGAATTAAATGATTAAATGGAACTCTTTGAAACTGTTACCGCATATTCATAACTATTTATTTATTTTCGCAATTACTGAAATTTACGTAATATAGTATAAAACTCATTGAAAAATTGTCAAGACGACATTTGATAAACTCTTCTGATGTATTCGTTATTAAGGGTTTCACTGTATAAAATGTATCTCTTAATAATAATAATGTCTGAAGTTTGTTTAAGAAATCATAATTTGTCCAAAATTGGGATTATCAAAGATATCGTTGTTTTTCTATTTCAAATATAGAAGATTTTTAATTTTTTAGCAAAAAATAAAATTGTTTGATTCCTCCTTTATCAGCCAAGGTTTAAAAGATACCATTTAGAATCGGAAATTGTCACTTTGTTAAGAGTTTCTTTAAAAAAGAGTAATTAACCATTTGCATTTTTTACAATTCGATCAAAAGTGAAAACCAGAAAACTTGGGAAAAGAAAGACGACTTTTAGACTACAATTTTCAAATTACATTAAAGATCTGCAGTGCAGGTCTTTAAACTACTCGCAAAACTATTAATTACTGTTTAACAACATTAAATACACTTTAAATATTGCTTTCATGTCGTCTTCCTATACCACATTTTTCTGGTTCTCACTGTATACACCTGAGAAAGTTGAAAGCACTTTTTAACAATACTTTAGGTGGATATCATATAATAAAACAAGACTTTCGTATATATTTATGTTGCCTATAGCCGGTCAAATGGCTGGACCGATTGGGCTGAAACTTTTTGTGGACACTCATGGTGGCCGGGGACTGGGGAGTGTTATAGGCTAAAACAATAGATTTTTTTCTTAACGCCGGGAGTTTCAGCTAGTTTTTCAATAAAAAGGAGATACATACGAGAAACATTCGCGACTGGTTTTCGGATTCATAATTTAAAAAAACAAAAAAAAACATTGAGTTTTTACCTATATATGGTGTTTTACAAATCAACCAACAGACGTCTTCTATTTTATTTTCCAATTCCATCTGATCTTCAAGACTCATCTGCAAAACAATAGATTTGAAAGATCATCAGTCAATATGAGTGTAGTTAGTAATTTATGGAGCCAATCAGCAGCTAGTGAGTGAGATATTTAATGAAAGATTAGTAAGTTAGGAGGTTCGTAAGTGAGTAAGCAATAAGCACCAAGCAACTGAATTTATAGTTTGTAATTTCAATTGAATTGATAATACTTGTTTTCAATCCTTATGACAGAAACATATTTAAAGTAATGAATAGGGTCAACCCAGACCGCAAAATATATATTAGAAAAATGTATGGAGGCCGCAGGGTTACCCACAAAATATGAAACTGTGAAGGCGACCTTAGGCCGAATTTAAAGAATTTGAGCCGCGGTTTAATTTAAGCCGCGGCTGAAATATGGTTGGTTCCACTTCAATTTGTATTAGATTTTTCATGATTTAAGCCGGCGGTTAATTATAACCGGTTTTTGGGGGATTTAAGACGTGGCTTGAATTCATTAAATTCGGACACTGCAACACTAAAAATATCACATTAAGTCTTTTGCCTTATTAAATATTTGAATGGCTTATTTAATGATTTTGCAAACAATAAAACAAGTTTATTGTATAGAATAAAGAAAAAGTTGTCTCTGAAGTCTCATTTTTTGTGGGTAACCCTGTATACTCTATGATGTTTGGATCATCATCAACAGCAAATTTTAGATAGAGTCGAGACTGATCAATCAATTAATCGATCAATTGATCGATCAATTGATTGATCAATTGTAAAGCAAGTGAGTGATTAACCTTATCTGGAAGCGAAGCAAAGACCTCCCTCTGTAGGTAGAACCTGTACTGAGCGAAGGTAAGTGTATCTGTACTCCTGAACATAAATCAGTCTTGGTTTTAAATGTCGTCTTACTTTTAAGATTACATTTATTCGGTGTTGTCAACTGCAGAGAAAAGTGACTATCCACATGAAAAAGATATTATTTAATTAAATCTTAAATATTCAAATATTAATCGACTCAACGGAAATCTTTCTTTTCTAAAACTTTTAAGATGATAAATTAAAAAAGATTGATAATCATTAAACTTTCTCATTGGCAAATGTTCCAAAATTTTGAACCTAATTATTTATCCATCTTTTTGAGCGAGAACGTTTGTTAAATATGGTTTCTAAAAGTGGCATCATAAAGAAACTATAGGTTGTACAACAAAGCTAGCTAGCTTCAAATAAATTTCTTTCATTCGTTGACTTTGGATTGTAAGGGAGTTGAGGATTCATTCAAAAGTTTTTGGCTCTGATTATTTATAGAATAAATTGATTGAATTTATTATGTCCTGAATTAATAAGAGATAATCAGAATTATGTACACAGCATTTATCGTTTATAAATGAGAGGCTCATAGATTATTAAACTTAAAAAGGTGCAAATCTTGTCATTCCCCCTTATATTCTATCTAAATATTGTTTACTTTAGAAACAAGGTATTTTACTACGAGAACCAAATAGGATGATGATACAGCTTCCCCAATTTACATGAACATAACTTTATCCGTTCAGAGCTGAAAACTTTAGAATATTGGATATCGAGATTAATGCTTGATGCTCTCTTTTACTTAATATCAAGACTAATCTAATCTTGCACTTGTATCCTGAAAAGGGTATCCAATTCAACCAATCGGAGCGATATGTTTGAAATTTTGTGCGCCGATTGAGATTAATATACAGAAACGGGAAGGACTATCTAATTTTAAAAAAACAGTTTTTGATTTTTCTCTACTTTATCCTTAAGAAAGAACGGTTTAAGAAGAAAATCAAAAGTGTGTCCTTTGGATACTCAGATTAGGTTATTAGGATTAAGGATATCTCATTTTTAAGTTTTCAGCTCAGGATTTAGAATTGACCGGGATTGAATAAAAGGAGATTTTACATCTTTAAGTCCAAATATAAGTTTAATGTTTCTTTTTTCTATAATACCAAAAAGTAATTAAATTTCACCAAAATCAAAGAAAAGTCATCAGATATTTCTTCAAATAAAATCTTTTCTGAAAATGTGTTCCGATTCTTTCGTTCATCAAGAGATAGTTTAAACTTTGTTATATTAGAAATGAATTAAAATCCGCTTATCCTAATTCTTTACAGTCACGTTGATGAATACTGCAGGGAAAGCACAATGCTTCAACAGGTAAAATATCACTTGAGGGAGAAGAAAGTGATCTTAAAAAGTTTGAATCATAAAACTGTTAAAATTGGAGAAAAAGATAACACTTTTATTGCCGGATTTCAATATTACCGCTGAGTGCTTATCTAGAGCATTGTAAAACCCCAAATAATTAGAAGGACAAATTTTGAGAGACAATTTTAGATGAAATCCATTCCTTTGCACTTTGTATTCGAACATTTCTCCCTGTATTTGTTTTCTTAAAAAGTGAGAACTCTTTGGAATACTTTGACCATAAATTAAAACCATTAACAAAGACAATCTTGAAATTGTCACTCAATGCACATTTTTCAGGACACTCTGTATACTTAAATCAATGGGTAACCTGTAATCCTGTAAACCATTTTCAGACCCAGGCACCTCTAGTATAGTTCCTAGACTTGATGTCAAAACCTAAACAATATTCATTCCTGTCCTATCCTGTCCTATCCTGTCCTATCCTGTCCTATCATGTCCTATCCTGTCCTATCCTGTCCTATCCTGTCCTATCCTGTCCTATCCTGTCCTATCCTGTCCTATCCTGTTTAATCCTGTCCTATCCTGTCCTATCCTGTCCTATCCTGTCCTATCCTGTCCTATCCTGTCCTAACCTGTCCTATCCTGTCCTATCCTGTCCTATCCTGTCTAATCATATCCAAGCCTGTCCTATCCTGCCCTATTGTATTAAACCATGTTCAGTGTTTAAACATATCGTATTTAATTAAATTTCAATTTAGCATCAAAAGGCAGAAGCAGGGGTAGGGCGGGGGGTTAGGATATTGAGGGGGTAGAAGGAAGGCTGGGGACTGTGATATAGGAGAGGGGGGGGGGGTCTGGATGGTTTTTAAATTGCACTAATGCACCCACCTAACCCTATAATATTTATTCAGAGGCATACTTGGGCATACTTCATACCAAGCTTCATACAATAATGTAGGTGTATTCAATATCTATCTATCTACTTATCTGTTCATCTATCTATCTTTATATATTACTTTGCTACTTATCTAGCTACCTCACCACATTCTTACCAAGCTATAAATCTACCTTATACCTACCTTACCCTCTACGCTACTTACCTTCTATAAACCTTCCTACGTAGCTGCACTGTGTGTAGTGTGTAGTGTGTAGTGTGTAGTATGTCTAGTGTCTAGTGTCTAGTGTCTAGTGTCTAGTGTCTAGTGTCTAGTGTCTAGTGTCTAGTGTCTAGTGTGTAGTGTCTAGTGTCTAGTAATTACCTTCAGTTTGGATTTGGTAGCTGATCCCCCTGATTCTAGAGCTAAGAAGTCGAAAGCATGCCAAACTGCATTCTCAGTGAAACTCAACAGCTCACACATCCTTAAAGGAACAGCATACAATTTTCAATTAAAGGGATTCATTACCAATTCTTCACTCATAGTTAAGCTATATTCAAGAGTTAAACTTGTTAACATGCTAAAGTTTATCATT
Organism: Eurytemora carolleeae; assembly: GCF_000591075.1. NCBI lineage: Eukaryota > Metazoa > Arthropoda > Copepoda > Calanoida > Temoridae > Eurytemora > Eurytemora carolleeae. Next base: position 78,522 of record NW_019396719.1, read on the forward strand.
TCTATATCCACCAAATCTTTGCAACCTGATATCATTGATCTTTAATATGTCAAACTGAAGATTTAGATTATCTAGCAAAATACACAAATTGATTTATCAAAAATCTATCGGATTTCAGGATGCAAAGATATTAGGAAATTGGAGTTCGAGTTTATAATCTGTTTCTTTATCCAAAACGTGGGTTTGATTTTGTTGACCTCATAATATTTAAACGTACGAAAGGTTAAATTGATATTTTTAATTATCGCTGAAGTATTCCATCTTCATCTTTTCATCCAAATCTAAAATAAATTCTGGACTGAATATATTAATTCAAGATCTGATTAAAGGTACTGTACGTGCGTTTCCAAGTGATCCTACCCTAATAGATTGCAGGGGTGTTAGGTACTTTCCCAAAAAGGATTTTCCCAAGGGCGACTTCCCACAAGTTTGGATATGCCCTCTGATGCGCCGCAGGCTGCAATGAGGGCCCAGCGCTGAGGCTAGGATGGGCTAGGGGGCCGAGCGCCGCGACTCGGATGGGTGCCAAGCGATGCAGCCCGGGTAGACTTGGGAAGTTTCCGCTTGGGATTTTGCGCATTTGGGAAGTTGCCACTTGAGAAAACATTCTTTGGAAAAGTACCTAACATAGTTCGTTTCACAACGGTACCCTTTATAACGTTGTCCGATAACAAATGAATGAGAGACAGCCTTGTTTGTCAGCTAAAAAATTTGATTGTGAATTGTACATTACATTATTACGTACATTCCCTTTGAAATTACGTACACAGTCCCTTTGATAATTAAGTATGTATTTTTAATGTGAAAAAGCTAGATTGGAACCCAGATTTCTCTGGAAACTTGGGTTTCTCTGTAAAAAAATCAACCAAGCCAAGAACATTTTCTTGGTCGAGTTTTCTAATATTTGATGGAATTTAGTCAAGGGGTTTGTAAGTTATGATCAGACATACAAACAAATAAACAAACTCCCAATGCATCCCCCTTTTCAAAAATTGTTTTTAAATTAAAGGTTAGAAAAAAACGAAATCTTCCACTGCACATTAATATAGCACACTGATTATATAAATGTTGGCAGCGTATGTTTCCAAAGGTCTACGATCAAGCATTTATTAAAGTTATAAAAATCTAGAAAGTTTTTGCTTGTCAAATGTTGATGTTGCAAGTAGTTATAAATTATGAAATACTAGCTGAAATTCCCGGCGTTGACGGTTAAATTAAAAAAATTAGGATTTTGAAAGATTGACTTTTAAAGAAGAAAAAAAAATTCGCATTATTTTTTAGCCTGTTACCTCCAAGCCCCGCCCAGGGTACCCATGGGTTTCATCAAAACATTTAAGCCCATTCTGTACAGCTGTTTGACCAGCTATAGCTAACATAAGTACATTCAAATATATATATATAAATATATAAGAGCGAAGAGCTTTAATTTGAAATATTTACGTTATTTAAAGGTCGTGAGATATACAGTGAGTGTTGGTAGATAATATTGTGGCCAAATGAGCTGACATGAACTGATCCTGCAGATTATCATGTAATATCATCTGAACTAAGATACATCGGTACTAATGGTGCTATATCATCTGACCTAAGATTCACCATGACTGTTGATGCTTTATCATCTGAACTACGATGAATCGGGACTAATGGTGTTATATCATTTAGAATAAGATTTACCAGAACTGAGCAGATGCTATATTATCCGGAACTATTAATGCTATATATTCAGGACTAAGATTTTTCTGGACTATTGACGCTGTGTCATTCTGATTTAGATTTATCAGGGTTTTTGATACTATTATGTTTTATTTCTGATAAGGATTTAGAACGACCGATGATAAATCACCATGATTGATCAAAACAATTGATGTTATATGAACTGAACTATATGCATTTCTTGTACCGATAATGTTTTGAGGTGTGTAGCTCTATAGCCCCGATGAACAATGGTCCAAATGATGAGACATCTTAAGGAGGGGGTAGTGGGGTGGGAATTACGTGTCTAAGTAACAAATTTAGTGTTTAAAGGGATTAAAGTGAATTTTCGTAGTTTTTGAAATTATGAATTTTACAGTAAATCATCATTATTAATAGATAAATCAGCATTAATAATAAATAAATCACCATTATTAAAAACAAATCAGCATTAATAATAAATAAATCACCATTAATAATAAATAAATCACCATTAATAATAAATAAATCACCATTTTTAATAAATAAATCACCATTATTTAATAAATAAATCATTATTAATGGACATAAAATTGTTCAGAATAAAATTAAAGATTTGATGAAAAGAACAAACACTACAAAATGGTTTAAAATTTTTGTTTTTTTATTTTACTTTTTCTCTTTTTTGTGGAATTTTTTATTTTTATTTTTCAGTTTCGCAATGAAGCATAAGAATACCAAAGTTTCTTTCGTCGTCGTACATATCAATTTAATAAAGACGACTTTTGATTTCGATTATTTTGATATTATATCAAGCTTTTAAACAGCATGGATTCAAATAAACATGGAAACAAAGAGAAGCTGTCAATTAAATAGCTTCTCTTGAATTACTTGGAAACTTGTAATTCAAAAAAAAATAAAAATTTAATTGTATTGATATAATCAGCGACCACTGTATAAGACCACTTCTATGAAAATGCACTCTATAATATACTCTAAGAGGATTTCATGTGTTTTAAAATGACTGTTTTTTAGAGTCAACCCGTTATATGTATATCTATAATATATAAAGTTGTAATATCTTTTTGTCTGTCTGTTTGTTTGTCCAATCATAACTCTGGAAGCCCTGGTCCGATTTTCATCAAATTTTGATTGGGGAAATCGGGAGGCCCACTAGAATGTTCTATAGCTTGGTTTTAAGATTCTAAGTTGAGAGGGTCGACTTTAAAGGGAGTGACCGGCACTGTATGGTAGTTCAACTGAAAATGCAGTTTTGTGGAGAATTATTTTAGGAATCATTTGAGACCTATGAGAGTTTTTTAAGGTGCATATTTGTTCTGCAAAGGCGCAAATTCAATCTTTAAAATCCTCATAGATTGTTAATTTTTGAGGGATGATTTTGAGAATCAGTGTTTAAACGACGACGACGAAAAATGTAGTAAAAATTCTACAGTGAACTAATAAGTTGCTCAGTAGCATGTTGAAAAAATTAAAATTAACTATTATCATCGAAAATAAGTAATCTTATTCAGTTATTGGTTTCTGTAATGTCTCATTGTTTAAAGATATTTTCTGTATATTTCCTGGAACTTTTATTGAAAAGACGACATTAAAAGAATTTGAAAAAAGTGCGAACAATTATTCATACAGAATAAGAAATTCAATATAATGATGAAAAGAAAAGATTAATTCTAACATTTATTTATTAAGAAAATTTCAATTGAGAAATGTATTCCTAAACATCTAATTAGTTTACTGTCGATTTTTTTTACTTTTTTTGTCGTCGTTATTTAATAATTTAACAAATTGGATTCTCAAAACGTAACCACCCAAATGAATGGTTTTGAACACGTCGACTTTGATTTCAAATTCAGAAATTATATTTCATTTAAAAGTTTTATATGTCTCAAAGCAATCCTAAAATATTTCTCCAACAATACTACATTCTCAGTTCGACTACCATACAAATTGCCGGTCACTTACTTTGATAACGAAAATTTAGTTTCTCAGTAAAATCTTTCAAGTGCGGATAAACGGCGGGAGTAACTTTTAGTAACCTTGGCAGCGCTGGGTTCCCATGCTAGTATATATATAAAGTAGTAATCCGATTTACCTTAAATATTTTGATTGGGGAACTCAGTTGAACCCCAGGGATGTTCTTAGCTTGGTTTAAAAAAAATAAGTTATGTGTGTTGCCTTTTATAGCGAAAATTTAGTTTCCGGGTGAAGCTGGGTTCCCAAGCTAGTTGTATATATTTAGGGTTACCCTGAATATAATTGAATATATTTAGCTGTAGATGGAAGATTGAAGGGTAGACAGGAAACCTTTCACTAACATAAGTTTGAAACCAATGAGAAGGGGGGGAAGGGGGAGGGGAGGTATTAAAGCCGCATATATGTAGGCCTGATTTAGACATGGGGTTTAAGCTTCAAAAGAGAAAAATTTTTAAAGGGGGCGATAATTTTCACAGCTAGGTTCACCCTGAACCAAATTTACCCTACCCTGAACTACCCTCTTAATTTACCCTACCCTGAACTACCCTCTTAATTTACCCTACCCTGAACTACCCTCTCAACTTAAACCCTCTGATTTTGTTGTACTTTATTTCACCCATTAAATTGTTGATGCTAAAAATATTACAGTAGACAATTATATAAAGGTTAATAATTGGAAGTTAAATCTAAATTTTTAAACCTAACATTAATTATCCTTGATTTTAGCAAGTTTTTACCACAGTTTTTAACTACTGCCCTCCCCCTCCCCCCCCACCTTATCTTTAAAATCAGATCACGAATAATGGAGTCAGGTTAATCGTTAGATCTGATAGAGGGGAGGGGGAGGGTTGCAAGATGTAGTTGCAACAGGTGGGACCAAGCGCCGCGACTAAGACAGGCTTAAGAGCCGAGCAGTGAGCAATGCGTGGAAGCGTATGCAGGGAGGGGGTAAGAAAATTCCTGAACAAATTCCTATATATGCCCCTAGCTATGTGGCCATCTAAGTAAGAATGCCAAGTTCAAAAGTTTTGTCAAAACCCCAAAAATGTTTTGATTTTCTTTGGAAACAAAAATGACAAATTCTATCGCCCTGTGCGACACTAGACACCCTGTCTTGATTAGAGATGGACACGTTCGACTTTTTTCATTTCGTTTTTTCATCGTTAGTGAACGACACTTTTCGTTCGCTTTTTTCAATCGCTCAAAACTATGATTCATTTTCCGTCTGTTTTGTTCGCTTCCTCACTGAACGGTCGTTTAGTAAAATCGCTTGTTCAATGAAATATTTCGTTCAGAAACAAAAACTAACGTTTTCTAAAAATTGTCCGACAAATCGTTCATTTAGTAAAAGAACACTAAAGTTTTTTCAAGCTCGTTCAAAGATTTAAAATCGTTCGGTAATTTTTAGTTCGTTTTAAAAAAAACACTCGTTTTTTCTTTTCTCTGAACAATCCAAAACGTTCGTCCATCATTCGTTTTCTTCTAAACGACGTTCGTTCTTAAAAACGATACACTTCTCTAGTCTAGATGTTCTTCTTTAGCATAGATGTAAAACCTGTGGTTGGTGTAATCTGAAGATAACTTGTTAATCCTACAAAACTAGTCTAGATGTACATTTCTAGTCTAGGTGTACATCTCTAGCCTAGATGCACATCTCTAGTCTAGACTTACATCTCTAGTCTAGATGTACATCTTTAGTCTAGATCCACATCTCTAGTCTAGATGCCCATCTCTAGCCTAGATGAATTCTAAGATATCAACGTGTAAACTTACTTCCGTATACAGTATACCAGTTCAGGACCTCGCAAATTTTATGCGAAAACATTTGCATGAATTGCTCGTAAACTTTTGCACACTCCGCACAAAAACGTAAAAAAGATGTTTCCCCTTTAGATTGAAAAGTAATGATTATATTGATTTTGTGGAAATCTAAATGAAGAAAAATTATGGAATGAATTATTAACCTATCTTAAACCTCCCTTCAGCAAGCGGAGGGTCATCGGAATTCCTTTTTATCTATACAATTTTTACATTTTAGAATTTTTAAAACATTTTTTTGTGATTTTGATTTATAAGATGCAAGTAAGAAAGCCTGAAAGTCAAAATTAGAATAACTAGAAAAGACTGTTATGATAAGAAATCAAATGGAGCTTGGAACTTTTGAATGGTGGATATCGGGATTAATGATTGATCCACTTTGTTTCTTAATCTCGAGATTAAATGATGCTTGTTCTCTTCTTTTTATTAATCTCTAGATTAATTAACCGATCGGGATTAAGAATATCCCATTCTAAAGTTTTCAGCTCTGAAAGCTTAACATGTACATCTGTAAATGTAAAGTAGTAATCTCTGTTTGTTTGTTTTTATGTCCGATCATAACTCATGAACCCCTTGACCGATGTGTCTCATTGGGGAACTCGGTAGAACCATGGGAATGTTTTAACTTGGTTTTAAGAAATTAAGTTGAGTGGGTTGGATGTTACAGCGAAAGCTGTGTTTCAGAGCTATAGTACAATATACATTATACCATATGCAATATACAATATACAATATACAATATACCATAAACCATATGCAATATACAAATACAATATATTGTATGAAATATACCATATGCATTATGCAATATACAAATACAATATATTGTATTAAATATAATACCATATGCAATATACAATATGAAATATACAAATACAATATATTGTATGAAATATACTATATGCAATATACAATATGCAAATGCAGAATATACAATATACCATATGCAATATGCTATATACAATATGCAATATGCAATATACAATATACAATATACAGTATACAATATAAAATATATGATATGCCATAACCAGAATAACCCCAGCAGTTTGCTTTAAATAAATAAATGAATATATGGTATGCAATACAAGATACACAATATAGTAGCAAGGGTTTAGTAAAAGCCTACTGCATAATAATTTCTCGAAACGTATCTAGCCAGGTACAGCTCAGATTCTCTTGACTATCAATGTCAACACACGGCTACAATCCATGGGTTTCCCCCTCAAAAATGTCAGCCAATTTGTTCCACCAATTTGGCCAGTTAAATTGAACATACCTACATAAAAATAAATATATACTGATATGTGCGGTGAACTTACAGTATATATATTCACAATTCTTCCAATACGATACCCTATATATTTTTAATTGAATTTTTCCATTTTACTATTAGACGCGCTTCAGGGCTGCATATACGATATGAGCGTGCACAACCCATTAAGCATGAGGCGCGCGCGCGTATATTAATTTGATTAATTGCGGAAGGAGTCTAAGAATAACTTATGCAAAATACGCGCCGTTTGAGGCAAAATATGCTCGCACATCTACAACGAATACAAAGACATGTATGCATAAATATTCTTAAATTGAAAAAATTAATTTTTTCCGTTTTAAAAATTCTTCATATTTTTTAATCAAAAACTGTTTTGTCGGTTAAACATTGAAATTACTTTTTTCAAATTTATCAAATTCAATTGATAGGTGTTTATCTACCTTTCCCAATTTCTTGAAATAAAATCGATATTTTGGTTGGTAGATTGATAAGAACAAAGTACAGTACAGTACAGAACAGTACAGTACATTACGGTACAGAATAGTATAGTACAGTACATTACAGTACAATACAATAGTACAGTACAGTACAGTACAGTACAGTACAGTACAGTACAGTACAGTACAGTACAGTACAGTACAGTACAGTACAGTACAGTACAGTACAGTATAGTACATTACGGTACAGAATAGTATAGTACAGTACATTACAGTACAATACAATAGTACAGTACAGTACAGTACAGTACAGTACAGTACAGTACAGTACAGTACAGTATAGTACAGTACAGTACAGTGCAGTACAGTACAGTACATTACAGTACAATACAGTACAGTACAGTACACTACACTACAGTACAGTAAACTGCAGAACAGTACAGTACAGTACACTACACTACAGTACAGTAAACTGCAGAACAGTACACTACAGTACAGTAAACTGCAGAGCAGTACACACAGTACAGTAAACTGCAGAACAGTGCAGTACAGTACGGTTCAGTACAGTACAGTACAGTTATGCACCCACATGTGTTTTTCTGTGTTTTTTTAAGTATTTATTTCTATTGTATAATAGAGAGTTGCAATCTGATGCAGTTCTGAAATTTGAGCAACTGCAGTGAGTCTTAAGTTCGAATTGCTTTAGTCCTATCTATGTAATTAATTTCTTAACAAAATAGATTATATAGGTGGCAACAGAGAGATGAACCATGTATACACGACGTCACAATTGTCAAATATAACAAGGAAAACGAAAATGTCTCACATTAGTTGACATGTTTTGCAAGATTAAATAAAAAGTGTAAAAACAGACAATAGAGAACACTTAAAACTGCACCTATTTTACTGCAAGATAAACATTTGATTATCTATTTATGTAATTTCTTGTATGTTTGATTGTTTAATTATGTATTTTCATGTATATTTGATTATCTATTTATGTAATTTCTTGTATGTTTGAATAATTATTTAAGTAAATTCTTGTCATATAATGTCTCATTTATTTTTTGCATATCTTAGTGTCAAAATTATGAAATACGTATGCCTACTCCCCGTAGGTATCTAATACAAGTATTATACTATGAAGATTTAAAATTTGAATAAAGTGATTATGACGAGCATCATTTTATAAACCATTAACTTCTCACTAAACGGTTCAGATTTTAATCTGTGTCCGTTTGTTCCTTGTTTAACTGTCAACAACCTAACGTCAAGTAAATTTCAATTAAAACGTAACAAGACTGATTCACAACGGTACCCTTGAGCCCTGGATATTTTAAGATTAACAACAAAAGAAAGATTCCATAATTCATGCAGTGATAGCCAGAAAACTCTGTAAGAGAAATGTGACTTTATAGCAATACTCAAGTGGATTTAATGTTGTTATAAAGCAAATAGTTTTAATAAACACTTCTTGGGTCACTAATTAGATAAATTGGGTCTGTTTTCATTGCACAGTTGCTGTTTTTCATGCTTATTGGACTATTCAAAGTCATAAATTAAGTATAAAAGTCGTCTTCCTATTTCAGAGTTTTCTGGTTATTACTATAGTGGTAAAAAATTAATAATATTTCCTTCATTGTTTCTGTAGCATAACTCCTCATGTCGCTATTACCGCAATTTTAAAACAAACAAATTTCAGATAGAAAAACATGGATTTAACCGAGGATGAAAAGGATTTGTTGTGAAAACTATGATATCTCAATTTCAATATTTACCATGACAAAAATTGTAGAATATTTTTAAATTTGTTAAATTTAGAAAAGTAAACACAGTTAGCGCCAGGCCATTGGCTTTCAGAAAAGGATAAAAATTTAAATTCACATTTAAAAAGTAATACGAATTAACTTACCTGATAGATTTTATAAGAGGGCTCTGTTATTTATTCAAAAGTTTGCATAACTTAATCACACCTTTTCTGAAATCACTTGGAAATTGTAACTTTAGATAAATTTCTGTACTCCAAATTGTACAAGATTTTCTTTCAATTTATCACTGGGAATCCGGGAAGAAATTCAGAGAATCCGCAATTTTCGCAAAATGTACTGTGGCAACAGAACGTTTCTGACTCACGGATTTCTTGAATCTTGACTCCGTTTAAAGTGTTCACTCCGTGCCGGCCCAGGAGCGACTGATGTAACGCTGTTACAAAGTATGAGATACATCCAATTTAATCAGAGCTGAAAACTTTAGAATGAAATATCCAGATATCCCGTCGGTTAATTAATCTGAAGATTAAAGTCATGAGGTAAACAAGCAATATTTAATCTGGAGATTAAGAAAAAGAGTGGATTAAGCCTTAATCCTGATATCCACCATTCTAAAGTTTTCAGCTCAGAATATTTTAAGATTTGAAATTGATCTTGAAATACTTCGGTGTAATTCGGGTTTATTTTATTTCAATTTTTAATTAACATAATTTTATCAAAAATTTACATGGTTTGTTATTAACTGTGAGCATGCTGAAAATTAAGTTTAAATAATATAAAAATAATTAAATTTTATTCAAGAAAAGTTTTCGCAGTATATTTTTTCCAGTTTTCCCTCTATCATAGAAAATACAGGGGTAACTAGAAAACAGTAGAACAACTGTCAATTGTTTTATTTATTCAAATATAAATTGTGTTTTGTAACTAAAACATGCTGACACATTTTGTGACATTTTCAAGTATCTAAATCCTGAACAAACATGAAAACAATAATCTTTCAATATTAATAAAGAACTTGAAAGAAACTCAAGAAGGAATATTACGTATAAGAAGAAGAAGAAGAAGGCCTATTTCTTCGCCCAAGGTCAAATTGTATTCACATGAACTAAGGCTGCGTAAGGATTCGTGATAGATAGATAGCTAGGTACATCAGATAGTCTGATAGACAGGTAGATAGATAGATAGCTAGGTACATCAGATAAATAGATAGATAGATAGATAGACTGATAGATAGGTACATCAGATAGGCAGCTAGATGAATAGATATATATGCAATAATAGCTAGCTAGATGAACAACTATATAAAAAAAAAATAAGGCTTATTAGATAGATAGGTTTACTTTAGAATTAAAGATATAATGACATAGATTGATTGATAGATAGATTTACTCTAGAGAGATAAATTTACTTTTGACTGATAGATTGTTAGATAGATAGATTTACTGATAGATAGTTTGATAAAAAGATAGATTTTCTTTAGAATGTTAGATTGATAGATAGATAGCTATGTAAATTATAAATAGATGCATAAATTGATAGGTTGATAGGTATGTAATTAAATGGATAAATATTATATCTGTACAGTAAACAGTGTACAGTGTACAGTGTACAGTGTACGGTGTGCAGTATAAAGTGTACAGTGTATAGTGTCAGAGGCGTATTCAGAGGGGCTATTGGGGCTAAGCCCCCCCTAGACCAGTGAAATCTATTGATTTCAGGGGGTTTTCATGCCCCAACGGGTGCTGAGCCCCCCCTGGAAAGAAAAAAAAATTTGCCCCCCCCCTGGACAAATTCCTGAATACGCCCCTGTATAGTGTATAGTGTACAGTGTACAGTGTACAGTGTATAGTGTAAAATGTACAGTATACAGTATTCAGTATAAAGTGTACAGTGTACAGTACACAGTGTACGGTGTACATTTTACAGTGTACAGTATACAGTATACAGTGTACAGTTTCTTGTGTACAGTATACAGTGTACAGTGGACAGTGTACAGTGTACAGTGTACAGTGTACAGTGTACAGTGTACAGTGTACAGTTTCTTGTGTACAGTATACACAGTGTACAGTATACAGTGTACAGTGGACAGTGTACAGTGTACAGTATACAGTGTACAGTATACAGTGTACAGTGTACAGTGTACAGTATACAGTGTACAGTTTACAGTGAACAGTGTACAGTATACAGTGTACAGTATACAATGTACAGTGTCCAGTGTACAGTGTACAGTGTACAGTGTACAGTGTACAGTGTACAGTGTGCAGTGTTCAGTGTACAGTATACATTGTACAGTATACAGTATACAGTATAGAGTGTACAGTGTACAGTGTACTGTGTACAGTGCACTGTGTACAGTATACAGTGTACAGTATACTGTGTACAGTATACAGTGTACAGTATACTGTGTACAGTATACAGTGTACAGTAAACAGTGTACTGTGTACAGTATACACTGTACAGTACACAATGTACAGTTTACAGTATACAGTGTACAGTGTACAGTGTACAGTGCACAGTATGTCAGATGAAAACTAAGGTCTGTTTCACGAACAGTGCTCAAAGATAAATTTTCATTGGGGAAGACAGATTGAAGATAAATATAAATATTTTGATATTTATAATATACTATGCTTTCAGGGCGCTCTCCGTGCCCCATATTAGAGCAATTTTAGCTGTTAATCGTTGCTGCCTCAGCCGTCAAGCTGCCATTTTCTACTTAAATCGTATTTAAAGGGATTTTTCCGAAAAAGCTTTCAGAAATTTTGAAAAAAATGTCGGACTTACATTTGTTATCTTTTACCATTCATAAACCTTCATTGAAATCATGTTAGGTGCCACAACGATTGATTCAGCCTTGGAATAAACAGAAACAGACAGACAAGCAGAGTATATATATATAAAAAAACCTATGTACTTGAAAAACTCGATTATATAAAATAGTATGATCTATTTATATTTTTACTGTATCTGGTATTTGTCAATTTAATCCTAACATGTCTTAAATAAATCTGTCAAAAAAACTTTTCTTAAACAGTTTTTTACAACTTGTTGGAAATTTCAAAAAAGTCAAAAATAAATTTTTTAAGATATCTGTGTTGATGTATACTTTTGTAAGTATTGATTTGTATTTTGATAAACTTACCGCATGTGTAGCCATAGCTGTACATTTTTTTCTCAAAGGCTAGTTTTTTGATAATTAACTTAAATATATATGTCTTATTAGTGTTAAAGACAATTCTTAACAAAGAAATTGAGTTTTTGTCACAAACTCTGATTTTCTTATCGCTATATCTTTGCATTTCAAAGTCAGAGACCATAGATATTTCAAACTATGAATTATTTAAGATCAAATAATGAACCACTAGGTTGCAAAGATATAGCGATTTGAAAATCAGAATTTGTGGCTAAAACTCAGTTCCTTTTGATCAAACTTTCCTGAAACTAAAAAAAATGTTATAGACAACATGAAACCCCTATATTTTAAAGTTATCCTGTTAAAAAAATGTATTCACTTCTTTTTTAACATTTTGGGGACTTTTCACTTATTGAGACATTTGCCAAGATTTCTTTCATTTCTCAAAACAAAGATTTTATGTTATGACACATTTACTGTCAAAATTATGAGCAGCAGCGATTTATACCTTTTCAGGTGTTTTATTGAAAATATTGTATGGTGTATGGCCTTTTCTAGTGAAGGACTTTGTTTGGGACCAAGAGGAACTTCATTTGTACATCTTAATAAAGTCTAATTTAGAATAAAATTTTAAATAAGATTCAAACCAAAAACTACAAGTCGGGTAAAACTGCGAAATTACTAAAAAAAAAATGTTACAGTTGCAATGACTACCTATCAATTAATCAACAGTGTTTTTCCGTTAATTACCATCATCAACATCGGCTTTAGTATTACCTGTTCTTCAAGTACATACGTATACGTTTACAAAAAACAAAAAAATTAAGACCACGTTTCTAAAAATGAACAAAAAAGAAAACATATTTGGAACATTTTGAATGGGGCCTGACGTAGAAAGTTTTGGTTATTTATGGGCAGAGGGTTAAGAAAAAGACATCAAATGCTCAAATTCGCTTTTAATGGGTAAAAAATATCAATACAAAACTTTTGATTCCTTTAACAATAAAATATAGAAATTTAGATGATGCATTGTAGGATTCAGGTACAAAGTATATCTGAGAGGTGAAAAACTAATCAGTTGGGGTTTGGAAAGTAATTTTTTTATTTATTTTATTCAAGTATTTCAAGGTTACAGCTGCTCTTTAAGCTCAAGAGGATCTATCTATCTATCTATCTATTTATCTATCTATATATCTATTTATCTATCTATCTATATAGATATCTAACTATCTATCTATCTATCTATCTATCTATTTAGGGCCTCGGCTCATTTTACATCTTAAAGGAATGCTTCTCAAGAATTTATTTTGGTGATATTTATTCTTGATAAGAAGAATCAGTCAGACATGGGGGATTTTCAGAGTGCTCTTGGGGAATTTTTGTGTGAAAAGTATTCCCCCTGGTTCCCTGGGTATTGGAGGTTGGTAGAGAAATCAGACAAAGCTAGGCTACAAGGCCTCGCAGCCTCTAAACTCTACAACAGAGACCCAGATTCTAGTCAGAGGCCGGGCCTTTAGATACACATTTAGAGTCAGGATGCAGAGGACTCTATAACTAGTGAGAATGGGTGCTAAAGGGGGCTGTTCGCCCCGTATCAGGAGTCCGCTTCTTCGGGAGTTTTTAGCTGAGTTTTTAGGTAAACAGTCCCATTAATTCAGTAGGTTTACCATAAAAAAACCCTTTAATTTAGTTGGTTTACTGTAAACAAAACCTTTAATTCAGTTGGTTAACTGTAAACAAACCCTTTAATTCAGTTGGTTTACTGTAAAAAAACCCCTTTAATTCAGTAAGTTTACTGTAAACAAATCCTTTAATTCAGTTGGTTTACTGTAAACAAACCCTTTAATTCAGTAGGTTTACTGTAAATAACCCCTTTAATTCAGTAGGTTTACTGTAAACAAACCCTTTAATTCAGTTGGTTTACTGTAAACAAACCCTTTAATTCAGTTGGTTTACTGTAAACAACCACTTTTATTCAGTTGGTTTACAGTAAAAAATCCCTTTAATTCAGTTGGTTTACTGTAAACAATTCCGTTAATTCAGTTGGATTACTGTAAACAACCACTTTAATTCAGTTGGTTTACTGTAAACAATCCCGTTAATTCAGTTGGTTTACTGTAAACAATTCCGTTAATTCAGTTGGTTTACTGTAAACAAACCCTTTAATTCAGTAGGTTTACTGTAAACAAACCCTTTAATTCAGTAGGTTTACTGTAGACAACCACTTTAATTCAGTTGGTTTACTGTAAACAAACCCTTTAATTCAGAAGGTTTAATGTAAACAAACCCTTTAATTCAGTAGGTTTACTGTAAACAAACCCTTTAATTCAGTAGGTTTACTGTAAACAAACCCTTTAATTTAGTTGGTTTACTGTAAACAAACACTTTAATTCAGTAGGTTTACTGTAAACAAACCCTTTAATTCAGAAGGTTTACTGTAAACAAACCCTTTAATTCAGTAGGTTTATTGTAAACAAACCCTTTAATTCAGTTGGTTTACTGTAAACAACCCCTTTAATTCAGTTGGTTTACTGTAAACAAACCCTTTAATTCAGTAGGTTTACTGTAAACAAACCCTTTAATTCAGTAGGTTTACTGTAAACAAACCCTTTAATTCAGTTGTTTTACTGTAAACACATCTCAGCTGGGTTTAACAATTTTAAGTTACCAGGCTTAGATTACTAGGTTCTATTTCAATTGTGAACATGTTCTCTTTGTAACTTGTTAAAACAAAAACAAAAAATGTCGTGGATTTTATAAAAAAAATCAAAAATTAAGTTTGTTATATTAACAGGATAATTCGATCATTCATAAATCTTCCCTGGGGTCACGCGAGGTCCCACAAAAAATGTGGGCCCGATAGGTTTGGCCGTTTTGACTTTTATTGGACACAAACAATCAGACAAAAAAAACAGACAAACAAGCACAGTATAAAGATAGAATGTAAAGCTTAGTTTACAACCTAAAGCGTCTAATAAATAAATTTGCAGATTTATCATAAAAAGCTTCTATAATATAGATATTTTCTTTAAATATTCAAGTCTAGTCCAGATATATATTTTCCAGATTTGTGACAATCAAAATCAAAGTCAATTACACCTTAAATATCTAGATTTCAAAAGAGCATCTATCTATAGACAAGGACAGGATTCAATTTCGATTTCTTATTTTTTCATAAATTTTTGTTAATTTGTTAATTTATTTTTGATAGATTTTGTTAACATTGTTTTCAAGTCTCTTAACAAACTATGATATCTAAAAAAGAAATTTAAATATTTTTTTCATTTTAGGAACATTTATCCTTGTCCTGTTTGGAACTGGATCTATTGCACAGTCTGTTCTCTCTCTCAACAACAAGGGGGACTTCTTCGCTATAAACTGGGGGTAAATTGTAAACAATACTGGGGGTAAATTGTAAACAATACTGGGGGTAAATTGTAAACAATACTGGGGGTAAATTGTAAACAATACTGGGGGTAAATTGTAAACAATACCGGGGTAAATTGTAAACAATACTGGAGGTAAATTGTAAACAATACTTGGGGGTAAATTGTAAACAATACTGGTGGTAAATTGTAAACAATATTTGGGGTAAATTGTAAAACTAGTGGTAAATTGTAAACATTAATGGGGGTAAATTGTAAATAATGTTTGTATAAATAATGGACAAAGGTGCGTGCAATGGCTTGAATATCATCCATGCAAATGAAAAGCATGTCCTACGTTTTTGTCCCCGAACCTCCACCCAATGACCCTGTATTAAACCTTCTTTACAGGCAGATGTAACCCTACACATTCAAAGTATACTTCCTCTCCCCCATTAATACTTCCTCTTCCATAATTATCACCCCCCCCCCACCCCTGTCTACAGGGATACCCAGAAATGATGATACTTTAGCTATGACCTTAAATCCTTTAAATCTGATCCGATCTGAAGGTCGAACTCTGCTGCTACTGTAAAAAAAAGGTTTATCAAATATTATCATAAATATGCTGGTCAGGGGCTATAGTCAGAAATTTTTCCAATGGGGGGGCTAAGCACCCAAATCCCCCCTGAATGATTCGTTTTATGATGATGATGATGATGATGATGATGATGATGATGATGATGATGATGATGATGATGATGATGATGATGATAATAATGATGATGATGATGATGTACAACCTGCCCTAGCTTCCTGTAAGTTAGTCTGGAACTCCAGTGTACAATGAAGCAGCAAACTTATAGCTTAAAGGAAGCGTTCGCGAAAAATTAAAGGAGTATAGGCAGATACAGGAATAAATTCAATATCGATTGCTGCTAGTTTTAGTTTTACCTGTTGCGTCTTTAAGGAGAAAATGGTCAAAGACTTCTTTTATATCTCAAAGCGTAGCGTCTATACAACTTCACAGAATGGATTATTCCATTCAGATCGTAAATACTTCAAAAAGATTGGTGAACCACAAGTGATTTTCAATTAAAATTCACCTGAAATAGTTCACCTACTCAACGTAAATGGGAATATGTCACGCTGAACTAACTAGATCTAAACATGTTCGGGCTTAATTCACCTCTTATCAAACGCCATAAAAAACGTATCGCAACATGTTTGATATTCTAAATATTATTTGGTTATAAAGGTTTTCTGTTTATTATCTATTTAGAAACATACATCTTTGTAATTACACTTAAAATAATAAAATAATGACAAGATTAAAAATAACCTTTAGAGTCTGTTAATAAAAAAATAAAAAATTTTAACATTTATTTTTATATTTTTAGATGGTTTATTGGAATACTGCTCGGTGTGCTGGTTAGTGGAGGAGTTTCAGGGAATCACAGCATATTTTTATTCAAATGCTACACCCCTCCCCCCCCCCCCTCCAATCACTTTGATCATACAAAACTTATAAGGGTACCGTAGGAAATCGGGCCTTGCCATCTTTGCATTAAAAGTCACATAAAATTACGCTTACAGTCCCTTTAAACACAGAAAAAATCCTGATTCACTGCTTCTCTGGACTAAAAACCACTTGAAGAACACTGATTCTCTTGTTTCATAAATATTCAAATGATATTAAAGGGACTGTTTGCTTTATTTATTCATGCACACACGTTTCTGATGGAAGACAAGTTTTTAAGGTACGATGTGAATCGTGAATTATCATCCTTGCATGGAATGTCACTTGAAATTACGCGTACAGTCCCTTAAATAAAGCACCAAGCAGACAAATGCAAGAGGGTGAATGCAGTTATGCACTTGTTGAATTTATGCAAAATATTATATTTATCCCAACATGCATGGCGTGAATAAAGAGATAAGAGGAAATGTTGAATTCTAATAAAAAAATAGAAAAACTGGGTTTAGGTTCAAATTGTGTAATATAGATAATAAACTCTGATCAATGATCACTCAAGCTGAGTATGTGCAGAACCAAGGGGAATTATGACTAGAGTTTCAGATAGGAATTCCGTTGCGCGGTATTGCAAGGAATTGCACGGAGTTGCAAGGAATTGCACGGAATTGAACGGAATTATTGGGCTCGCAATTTCGCTAGAAGCCCAAGTGATGACGTAACTAAAAAACGGATTTGATACTAAAATAGCACAGTCATACATGATGCTAAAGCTTAAGTGACTCTAGGGCCTCGATTATTCATAAATCTACGGAAATATTTTTATTCTTGTATCTGCTGCATAAATTTGTTAGTTCCAGTTAAAATTATTGATTTTTAGATAGAAAAAAATTCCATTGCACGCAATTTCGTGCAATTTCGCACAATTCTGCACAATTTCGCGAATATTTAATTGCTTCCTTGTTCACAATTATAGCACAATTGCGCACAATGAAATACTCAAGCGGAAAGAACCATTGTGCACAATTCCACGGAATTTTGATTTGAACCCTATATATTACAAACTACTCATGTACGTTAGTTAAATCTAACATTGGTACAAACTATATAGCAGTTCCTTTTATAACAACAATACTCTATTCCACGGTGGCGATTATATAAATATAATTAAGACGACTTTCGATTTCAATTTGGATTTTTATCAAGCTTTAACCCTATCACGATGGGGGGGATGTTTTCCACCCCACCCCCTGTGGCTTCTTCTGATTAACTTAAAATTGCTTACATTAGAACGCTAAAACTTGCTAATTGTGTATTCTTATTTTATGATAAACTACTCAAGATATTACAAACTTCTTGGTCATATTAAACAACACTCAATTATAATACAAAACAAACAATTAGGTAAGTTACATAAGTTTTAAATCTGTTTCTATGGCTCCCAATATGTTATTCACCCTGTATAAAGCACTGAAAGGTCTAGAGACTAGCCTATATGCTAATCTTGTATTCTTATTGTATTATAGAATACAAGGTGTGAGGCAGGACCTTGCCCACCCACTGTTCCTTTCAATTCACCCATAATATCACATAGTTTAATTATAGGACATAGATAGGACAGATAGGACATATACTACACAGATAGGTCAGGAATGATCTTCCACAGAAAACACACAGAGATTATGAATTACAGGCTATTACAAAAATATGTCAGAATTTACAGACCACAGATTACACAGATAAGTCTGAAATTAAATGTCATAGATTACACAGAAAGGCCAGGAATTATAGACCATAAATTTCTCAGATAGGTCAGGAATAACAGACCATAGATTACACAGATAGGTCAGGAATTATAGACCATAGATAGGTTAGGAATAACAGACCACAAATTTCAAAGATTAGACAGGAACGTAAGGTCATTACATTATGCAGGCCGCGGATTCCCAGTCAACCAATCTCTATGTTTTTTTCAATATGCTATGTAAAGGAGGACATCTGAACCCTGCAGTTTCTGTAGCTGTTGCTACACTTGGCAAATTCCCTTGGTGGAAGGTAAAATAACAGTAGTCCTCAGAAAAAAATATAATTACCATAATCCTAAAATTTCAATTTAATTTTTGTGTTCTTAAACCACATTTGTTAAACGACATAATGTAAATATTTTCACTTCTAATCTTGTTTTTTTCGGTTTGTTTCAATTCAATACCATCAAATCAATCAATCATTGAAATGCAAAAATTAAATATTAATTTTAATAAGGTTCCTCACTACTTGGCAGCTCAGTATCTGGGAGCATTTACTGCTTCAACTGTAGTATTCTTGGTCTACTGGGATGCTCTTGTCTGGTAAGTATTTGAAAGCATTTAAACTGCTTCAACTGTAGTATTCTTGGACTACTGGGATGCTCTTGTCTGGTAAGTATTTGAAAGCATTTAAACTGCTTCAACTGTGGTATTCTTGGACTACTGGGATGCTCTTGTCTGGTAAGTATTTGAAAGCATTTAAGCTGCTTCAACTGTAGTAGTCTTGGACTACTGAGATGCTCTTGTCTGGTAAGTATTAAAAGCATTTACTGCTTCAACTGTGGTATTCTTGGTCTACTTGGATGTTCTTGTCTGGTAAGTATTAAAAGCATTTACTGCTTCAACTGTAGTATAATTGGCCTGTCTAATAGAACGCTCTTCTGTCACGTGGTCTAGGTTTCTTAAAGCATTTGGCACTTTTTTCATTTTGAATTAGAAAAGCAACTTTATCTATTAAGCTTGATTTTTGAAACCCATTATTGATCAAAAAGAGGAAAGAAATTTGTTGGTTTAATTTATTTAATTTTAACAGAGTAAAATAGTTAAGCTGGACATATATCAGGCTTAGTTGTTGAATTACACCTACTTGTAGGTATGAGCATGATCGTGGAGCATACCGTACAACCCCTGATACGGCCGGTATATTTGCCACCTACCCTGGCAGGCATCTGAGCTGGGCGGGCGGTGTCGGAGATCAATTCCTTGGTACTGCTATGCTACTGATCTGCCTCTGTGCTATCACTGACAGAAAGAATATGAATGTAAGTTTTAACAAATAATTACATACGTCTGGCTCCTCAAATAGACGATACACCTGGGGCTGAATTTATTGAACTAACCACCACTGCACTAGTTCAAATCCTGTATCTACGATTCAATTGTATTCAACTGAATAATTGATTTTGAGTGGTGATTTAGGATTTGAACCGGTTGTAACTTGTAGGTAGTTCAGACACCTAGCTCATATTCATAAAATTTTGTCCCTGTACCCAAAGAAAATAGAATATATATTAGAGTGGAATTTACTAGAAAAAAGTGTAAAACGGTCATTTTGTTGTACTGTTTCCATACTGCAGGTGTACTTTACATATTTGCGCTATATAACCTTTTGGGCCCTGGACCATGATTTTATAAAAAATCTAAAATTAATATTAAGAGAAAACCAAATTATGAAATAGGCTGGTTTCATCATTGACCAATGATCATTTCACATAGACTCTATGCCTTTCACTTTATAAACGATGATTTTCGGTTATAACTAAATCAAATGATATTTTTTATTCACCTAATTCATTTTATAAAGTTTATTTAACTGCTTCAAAAAATTCGAAATTGAAATGGATAGTCAAGGGAACATACTGTATTAATGTACTCTACTGCATATAATTTGTGAACATTTACATGATTTGTACACGTTAAACTCCCTTTCAGGCTGAAAGGGACTGAAAAATTCAAACCGAAGTATTGTCTAAATTCCACTCTAATATATATTCTATTCTCTATGCCTGTACCTATTCAGCTTTTATACTCCCATACCTTTGCACATTATAGTCCTTACACCTTACAGCTTTTTATTTATACGACATAATATAGATGGGATTCTATCATTCTTATACACAATTTTGATGAAATTCCTTATTTGGTCCTCAATTTGTATATTAGTGTGTACTCATTTAGTATTCTACCACAACATTCCTGGATTTCTTATTCTAGCTGTATTTCCTGTACTCTACTATATTCCTACTGAACTATAAAACATCCAGTGTTAAGTGATATGATCTTTTAATACCATAAATAGGGTCAGATATAAACCCTCCTCTCATGTTGTCAAATCTGACCCCTCCCCCATCCCCCATCCCCCTCACATCCTTATCTTGAATCAGATATCCTTAAAAATATAATAACAAGCTTAAAACAATACAAAGATTTATCTCATATTATATTTGATCTTCAGTTTTCACATGTTTGGAGAAATAAAAGAGTTTGGGGCATACAAACATTTGAAAGAAAAATGTAAATAAAATATTATCTACACTGAAATTCTTTAATGGGATTTATTGATTCTTACAAAAGCAAAAGAATCCCTTCTGTTTCGAGTTATGAAGAGGTATTAATATTTGATTGAAATTTTGCTTTGTATCATTTTATTAATCCTTTAAAATTTCCTCAGTTAAATTCTGAACATAAAGTTGAATTAGTCCCAAATCAAATTGTAAGAAGTGAAGAATTATTTCTTGCTGGGTTGGTTAACCAATGGTCATTATCCTATGCAAGCAGGGCATGGAGGACCGCCTGGCTGTGGCCACGCCCAGCTCCGGCTTTTTACTGCTTGATGAGCAATCTGTTGAAGTTGGTCGGCATTGGGTACAGGCTTGTAGCTGTTGCCAATACAGCTCTTACCCCAGATAGTCTCAAGGAATGTGCAGGCGGTCAGGTAGGTTCCAGACATAGAGGGATGGGATCCATCGCTAGAAAATAAATATCCTCTATTTGAAATAAGTCTAAAAGCTTCTCCAGCTGGCGAAACCTTTGCTGGTTGATTCACATATGCAAATGTATTATAGCTCTCGGTTAATCTATCCTGCATGCCATCAAATGTACAAACTTGACTGTAGTATGGACAGTTCCCGGAATCCCCATTTAATCGTCCCCAAGTTTGGAAAAAGATGGGGAGAATGCAGGGGTTGGTTTTTCGAATTTTTTCTACAATCATCTTGGTAGACTGGAGCTGACTGTTATAAATGCTACCAGGAGAAAAAGATGGCTCCTGGCTTTGACCTTGGATGATCAAAATGTCCAAATCTCCAGCAGGAATGGTAAAAGATGCATGGTTGCTGAGACGCCAGCAGCAGTTGCAAGGTTACAAATAATTGCTGGTAGATCATCATGATAGGTGTAACTGTTTCCAAGAAAATAAATATTTTTGTGTGATCTTTTTAAACGTTCAGAACAAGTGGCAGGAAATATATTATTCAGATTTGCATATGGCTGAGAGGTTTCGGTAGATTGACAGGAAGCAGAGGCACTTGGATTTATAACAGATTTGCAGGTGGAATCACAGGTTCCCCAGTTACCACTAACATGGAAACCTCCTGGTCCTACTTTAGTGCTACACCATGGTTTTCCATCATCAACATAGTCAAGTGTACAGTCAGTGTATGTCCGGTTTCCAAGTATAAATGGAAATATGAAAGGGTTACCATTGTTGGCTAAGCAAGTTGTACAGTTGCAAAGTGTGGTGGGAGATGATGATATCGTAGTCGGCGTTGTCAATGGAGAAGTTACTGTAGAAAAAGTCGAGATTGTTGATGAAGGGGTTGATGAAGCTGACTCAGATCCAACTAAAAAAGTATACAATTAAAACAAAATTTTGAGGTTTTCCCTAGTTTTGATTAGTTTGTTTTGAGGTTGTGATATAATTTTATTAATCAAATTGAAAATAAAATAGTTATTGTTCTAGTGTCTCTGTCTATTTCTTGTTATTTTTAATTATATATTCTATAAAGCAAATATTTAGAACAGATTTACAGGATGAATATAAATATGAATAAAGGAAGATTATGAAATGAATAAAATAAAAAACATGACAAATAAAATTCTGAAAATAGTTAAACATTTTGAAAAACAAAATAATATTGATCATTAACAACCATTGTGAGCTAGACAATAGGATTAAATCAATCACTGAATGGAGTTAATAATTAAGTTGAAAACAGTTTAATTTATATCTTTAGAGAAACAGAGTTGAACAAATATGTTGTTTGTCGCAAAAAAAAATCTGCGTTGCTGTAAAAAAGTGACATATTCAAATGTATGTACAGAAAAGTGCTATATGTAGTTTTAGCACCTAAGGAAGAAAAATAAAATTAAATAAATGCAATCATTAACAAGTTAAAGAATGTTTTGCATAATTTCTGCGCTGTTATTTTATGAAAAAATATTCAAGTTTGTATAAAATGAATGTCGAAGAAAAACTGGTCTAAAATGCATTATCCCATTCAAAAGTAACACTTGGCGTAGTTAGGTAACACCTGAATTAATATTTGACTTTTTATGCTTTAAACATTTAATATTTTTCTAACTTGAAAATGAATCATTCTATCTCAAATAAAATGTACATTTTATTTTTATTGAAGTAATTATTCTAGAGAAAAACTTTACAAAAGCAATTCAATTTTGACCGAGAGCAAAAAAAAAAAAAATAGTTAAATACTAAATAATATTTCGACTTTTAGATTAAATAAACAACAAAGATTGTTCCCAAAAAAATTGCAATTAATATTAAGGGTTAAAAACTAAAAAAAACTTGCTTGTTAGAATTTAACCACCTTGTCATTAATTTCCTATTTGTATTCTTGTAATGGAAAAAACTGTCGTATAATGTGTTCAATGTTCATTGATACAATGGCTGTATGTTCAACAAATTGACAAACTGTACAATGTACAATTTATGAAATATGTTAGATCTCTGCAGAAGCTTAGACTGGCATTAAACTCTCCAGTCTGCATTGACAGTAGGAGGATTTGGAGGATTATCATTATTTAAAAGATATTTTTAGATTAGTGCTGTATTCTGTGCGTGGGTTGAATATGGGTTTACTTTAAAGACTAAAATTTTAGAATATCGTATGATTTAAAAAAATATATGTTCATATACTTTGAATTAAAATTGAAAATACAGTGACACCTGTCGTACTCTTAAAGATTAAAGATGTCTCAAATGAATAAAGATGGCCGCCCCCGCAGACAGTACAAGCTGTAGGTCAACAAACCTCTCCCGCATTTGCCCTCCATTGTTCAAGATTTCTTCACAAAAATTCCATCTTGGGAAATTTAATCTTTAAATCTTCTTACATCTTTATCTTTGATTGTAGTTTTAAAATCTCTCAAACTTGAATTTTAAGATTAAAAATGTTCGTGGCAAAAAGAGTGCAGTACTAGTAACGCGAATAGTGCACCAATGTCCAATATCGTACTGCACGTTCTTACCGACAGTTCTTAAAGTGTCTACCCAATCTTTATTTATATTATTAAACACGTTCATAATAAAGACAAAACAAAAACAAAGCACTACGCGGTTCTATTTTTCATTTATTTTAAGGTCGGTTTATTTGTTAAAATATTCTCTAAATATGATCTTTTTAAAAATCATATCAACATTTCATGATCAAAAGAAATAAAGATGACTTTTTTCTGGTGTTTGCTTCACAGGGAGTCTCAAACGTTCGTTCCCATTTATTAAATATAACCAAATTCATTCCAGCCAACCCCAACCCCCCCAGGTTACAAAGTTAAGAAAAGAAAGATCGACGAAACAGAAAAAAAGAATAAAACAGACCCCCCCCCTCCCCCCGGTAGAGAGTTTAAAAAAAGAGAAATTAAAGAAATTAAAAAAAATAGTTTGGGATTTTAGCTTTAAATATCTCCAAATCTGCACTTTAGATTTCAATCTTTAAAAGTTTTAATCTGTAACACTTCTTAAACTTGGGTTTTAAGATTTAAATCTTCTTACATCTTTTACCAAGAAATTAACCTATAAAAATTTTACATCTTAGATTTTAAGCTTAAATTTCTTAATCTTCATCTACGATTTAAATCTTTAAACGTTTTAATTTCTTTAGTTTGGACATTAATTCTAAATCTGTAATACTGATAATTACATTTAACAATGTAAGTAAAGCTTTGTAAACTGCATATGTAAAATTGCAAATGTTCTACAAAATAATACTTAAGTTATTTATTTATACCTTACAAGGCTTTTAGGGCGCTTCGCACCCATATTCTATCTTTAACTTTTGATTGTTGCTCCATCTGTAAGCTTTTTCTCTTCGTACCAAATGTAGAAAAAAATTTCTCAGATATTTTTGTCTTTTTTGAAATTTTCAAAATTTACGAAAATCAAGATGTTTGGAGGCAAATTTGTTTGGTTTATTGGGTTTACAAACAAACAAACAAACCAAAAAACAAGCAAAGTATATAAATAGATAATGTAGCAGACTAACAGTGCAGTTCCGTATATGTAACAGTGCATTATGTTCTATTGTAAATGTTTTAAGAATAAAATCTAGTTCAATCTCTTCATGCCAACATAGCACCACAATGCCCCCCTCCTTATCAATTGCCCCCTCCCCTGTATACCCAAAAATACAATAGGATAATTGTGAGGTATGTGGGGTCCCCCTCCGCTGATTGCTCTGATTGTACAGGGTGGACCAATAAACATGGGAATAGTGATACCTACTATGATGGAGTTGTGATTTGTAGGATTTACATCTACCGTGTATAGCATTTTGTTTGCGTCTGTTTGCGTACAGCCTTTAACCACTTTCAAATAATGAAACTCCAACAAACATGTCTCGATTTTAACTTCTAAAATCAGATATAAGTGAGTCCAGGGGCGTAGCTAAAGGCGTATACAGGGAGATGGATCAGCCCCACCCACATTGATCAGTGAAATCTATGGGTTCCAGGGGTTTTCAGGCCCCAACAGGTGCTGAGCCCCCCCCCTTGACTACGCCCTTGGGTACAACAATGCTAATTCTTAACAAAGACTATCTCGAATTCGTCATTCAATTCTCATGTTTATTGGAACACCTTGTATACACTGTACAGTCTCCCATGATTGCTTTGTACTAGATATGTATGATAATGCTGAAATATCCAAGATGAATCCCAAGTGTATCCACATTCAATACAATTCTCATATAAAAAAAAAATAAATCGATTTTTTTTAGCTTATGTTAACCCCTGGGTACTAACGAGTTATACAAGTATAATGACAGCTAGCATCCTTAAAACTGTTGAATTGGAGACATTCCAGACATATTTTACATTTTGATGTTGTTATCAACAAATAGTTTTACCAGAAGCTCAAACATAGTGAAATGGGTGTTTACTGTGTGTTTTACTGCACAACTGCCTAATATTATTTATCATCCTATATCAAAGTTATATGTGTCCTCCTGTGCCGCTAACCTAAAATGCCGCGTCATGAATTCAATTCTTGTGATTTAGATTGATTGATTGATTTCAGGTGAGCAAGCAGTTGGTTCCCTTGTACGTTGGATTTACTGTGCTGGGTATTGGAATCTGTTTTGGGTTTAACTGCGGCTATGCGGTCAACCCCGCTCGAGATCTTGCACCTAGACTTTTTACAGGTAAATAAATTCCGGGTATATGATATATAATCACAAGCAAGACAAGGACTACATTTTGAATATACAAGGACCACGCTATCTTCATTCATCTTTATATATACTTTGCTTGCCTGTTTGTTTGGGTGTCCATTTGTTTGTTTGTGTCCAATCAACGTCAAAACAACTAAACCGATCGGGCCCAATTTTTTTTTTTTTTTTTTGGGGGGGGGGTCCTCACGACCCCAGGGAATGATTATAAAAGGTCAAAATTTTAGATATTTAAGCCTCCTGTAAAATTTGATTTTCACAAAATTTAGAAAAAAAATTAGAGAAAAATTTTGAAAATCGAAAAACTTTTTTTGTTTTTGTTTTACAATGTGTTAAAATAGAAGAAGATAATGTTAGCTACAGCTGGCCAAACTGTTGGACAAAATTGGCTGAATTTTTGAGGGAACCCTTAGATATCCTGGGGGTAATATAGCTGCTACAAAAAAATTTTCATTCAAGACAAAGTGCGGTTAAACGACAGGAGTAACTATGAGTAACTTTGAGTAACTATGAGTTACTTTGAGTAATCATGAGTCACTTTGAGTAACTCTGAGTAACCTGGGCAATGGTAAGTTCTCCAGCATGAATCGTTTCAATGATCAAAAATAAATCAACTGTTATGTTTCGTTGGAGATATGGAGACTTTTCTTTCAATCTATAGTGCAGAGCTTTTTCATGGAGTTTTACATAATTTAATGTATTTAGCACTGGCTGGTTGGGGCCCTGAAGTATTCAGTTACTATTCTCATTGGTGGATAGTTCCTGTGGTTGCATCTCATCTTGGAGCTATAGGGAAATATTTCATTAAAATATATTTAATATATCATTCAATTGATGATTTAATATTTATTCAAAATTCAGAAGTCAAAAGAAATAATCTGAGAAAGACGAGTCATGGTTTTGGAATGGGGAATCAATTGGCACAAATTGATCTAGTTTTCTTAAATAAGCTTTCTTGAATAAATTTTGTTTAATTATTTTATACTCTATTGCAAGATCAGCTGATTTTTGTGATTACACAAAGCAATGAAATTATTACAGCTGGAGCATGGATTTACTATCTGTGCGTCGAGATGAACTGGCCAAGGTGTGTATAAAAGTGAAGCCTAAGCGCCTCCACGTGCTGAAGCTTTATTTACGCTCGGTTCTTTGCTTACAGTGGTTAGCGTTTAAATCAATATAATTTTAAGTTTTGGATATTTTGATTCTTTTTTCAAATTACAAGTTTATACAGTAGATATGAAAAGAGGCTTATAGTTGACAGTTTCTCTTTGTTATCGTGTTTAGGTGTATTCATCCTGTTTAAAAACCTGGTATAAGTCGTCTTCATTGTATTGATATATATGATGCCGACTGTAGGTCTAACGCTAATCTCAGCGGTTTCAGATTGAATGAACACAATAGGGAAGAAAATGATAATATTTTGTTAAAAACTCTTTATTTGTGTCATGATGATATTGCTTTAAACGCTATAAATATCTAAGGAAAACATGAAAATTGTACAGTAAACCATGTATTGTAAGTTGGAACATTGAATTTTATCTTACAATAAATGTAAATGACATTATTAGTGATTGGAAATTACGTAATCTGTTAAAAAACATTTAACGCTTTTTGGACTTTCAAAGGCATTACAAGAACTCTGTAAAAGTTTCAACAATTTAAAGTTTTATTCTGTACAAATTTAAATTCGAGGGGGTCGGAAAACCAAAATAATACGACATTTTTTTTTGGCATATTTCTTACCTTAAAGTTAAAAATTAACATAGTTAAAAGCAAACAAATGTTTCGAATTTTTTATTTAGAAACTTGTGAGTAATCTTTTCAAAGTTTGTAAACCTTAAACATTTACAATTTACATTAAACAATTACAATTTACATTAAACATTTACAATTTACATTAAACATTTACAATTTACATTAAACATTTACAATTTACATTAAACATTTACAATTTACATTAAACAATTACAATTTACATTAAACAATCACAATTTACATTTAACAACTACAATTTACATTAAACAATTACAATTTACATTAAAGTTAAACAATAATATTTTAGTATGTTCTGATTTCTAGACTTTGCAAAACTAAGGCCCCAGACATATACAACTATTGATTTACGTTCAGAACAAGCAATTATTATCAATAATTGATAAACTTCATTAGACATTTCTAACTCAAATTTTATATCAAATACGTTGACAAACAAATTTAAATGAAGAAATGCAAAAATCCATAGGAAGTGAACAGAGGCCGAATTTAAAGAATTTGAGCCGCGGCTTAAATTTGAGCCACGGCTCAAATATGGTTGGTTCTACTTAAAACTGTATTCAATCTTTCAAGATTCAAGTCGGCGCTCAATTAAAACCGAGTTTTGGGGGATTTGAGACGCAGCTTAAATTCATTAAATTTGAACACTGTTAGATTCACAAGCGCGACCCTTTAACTGTTTGTCTTATCGAGGACGAATTAGCAATCCAATTAAATGTACGTTTAGCTGTTTCGGAATTAGCTTTCCAATTAAATGTATGTTTAACTATTTCCGCATTAGCTTTCCAATTAAATGTTCGTTTATCTATTTCCGAATTAGCTATCCAATTAAATGTACGTTTATCTATTTCCGAATTAGCTATCCAATTAAATGTACGTTTAGCTATTTCCGAATTAGCAATCCAATCAAATGTACGTTCAGCTATTTCCGAATTAGCTTTCTAATTAAATGTACATTAACATAATTAACATTGACTATTTCCGATTGCAGTTTCTCGTTATGCTTTAGTAACAATTAAAAGAATTCACAATTTAAAAAACACGCTGATATCTTCTTCATTATTACTCAGATAAAGCTTTAAAGGGTAATCATTGTGAAAAAAGCATGCCAATTTTTTTTAAAAATTTATTTTTTCATTCGGCTCGTTTTTGCATATATTTTCTTCTTATGGTCAGAATTTGGCATAGTGTATATATATAGTGTTTGAAAAAAGCAAATGTTTTAAATTGTAAACTTTTAATCAGTTTACAATTTGTTAGATTTTTGCAAAAAAAAGTCCTAAAAACGATCAAAAAATGATGTTAAAAACTATATGTGTTTTCATGATCGTTATGGTTCGTTTAAGGATCGTTTCATTTCAGGTCAAGATATTTAAAAATTTTAATAAAAGCAAACTACGTAATCTTGCAGGTTGTATTAAAATTTTTTTCTTTTGATCGAAAACAATTAACAACACTAATTCCAGGGATCTTGAACCTGAATCTGAGAAGGAGAACCCGGAGCCAATGAACGGAAAAGGATCTTATATCCAGGTATTTATTTGAAACATTTCAATTTCAATTTTTTAATATGATTGAAATTGTCAAATTCTGATCGAAATCATTCATATCTTATAAAAAAGGCAGACCAAATTTTGTTAATAGCAGAATCAGATAAGGTTAAGCTTATTATCATAAACAGCATTTAAAATCTTAGGTTGCCAAAGAAATGCCACAAATTATTTCAAGGTCAGAGACGACGCGCATGTCTTCTCTCCATCGTTAAGAAATTCCACGTTTTTGAGAATATCACTGTTATATAAAAAATCTGTGAAAATAAAATGAAATCAAAAAGACGAGCAAATAATAATAGAAAAACAAATAAATTTTTTTATATTTATCAGATAATTGACTAATACTGATTGCTAATCATGAATTAACTTTGTATTTGAATACACTCATTTGCATTGATCAATCATGTATTGACCCTATTTGATTCAGTGTCTGATATTTGATCGTAAACATGATTAATTGATCATATTTGATTTCTAGTATCCCAATGGACGCCCACAGGACAATGATCAAGAAACTCAAAAGCTGAATCAGAATACTGAGGTTACAGTTTTTATTCATTAAAGGGACTGTAAGCAGAGTTTTTATTCATTAAAGGGACAATAAGCAGAGTTTTAATTCATTAAAGGGACAGTAAGCAGAGTTTTTATTCATTAAAGGGACAGTAAGCAGAGTTTTAATTCATTAAAGGGACTGTAAGCAGAGTTTTTATTCATTAAAGGGACAATAAGCAGAGTTGTTATTCATTAGAGGGACAGTAAGCAGAGTTGTTATTCATTAAAGGGACAATAAGCAGAGTTTTAATTCATTAAAGGGACAGTAAGCAGAGTTGTTATTCATTAAAGGGACAATAAGCAGAGTTTTAATTCATTAAAGGGACAAAAAGCAGAGTTTTTATTCATTAGAGGGACTGTAAGCAGAGTTTTTATTCATTATTGGGACTGTAAGCAGAATTTTTATCATTAAAGGGACAGTAAGCAGAGTTTTTATAAATTAAAGGGAGTGTAAGCAGAGTTTTTTTCATTAAAGGGACTGTAAGCAGAGTTTTTATTCATTAAAGGGACTGCATAAGCAGAGTTTTTATTCATTAAAGGGACTGTAAGCAGAGTTTTTATCATTAAAGGGACTGTAAACAGAGTTTTTATTTATTAAAGGGACTGTAAGGAGAGTTTTAATTTATTAAATGGACTGTAAGCAGAGTTTTTATTCATTAAAGGGAGTGTAAGCAGAGTTTTAATTCATTAAAGGGACTGTAAACAGAGTTTTTATTCATTAAAGGGACTGTAAGCAGAGTTTTTATTCATTAAAGGGACTGTAAGCAGAGTTTTAATTCATTAAAGGAACAGTAAGCAGAGTTTTATTTATTAAAGGGACTGTAAGCAGAGTTTTTATTTATTAAAGGGACTGTAAGCAGAGTTTTTATTCATTAAAGGGACTGTAAGTAGAGTTTTTATTCATTAAAGGGACTGAAAGCAGAGTTTTTATTCATTAAAGGGACTGTAAGCAGAGTTTTTATTCATTAAAGGGACTGTAAGCAGAGTTTTTATTTATTAAAGGGACTGTAAGTAGAGTTTTTATTTATTAAAGGGACTGTAAGCAGTGTTTTTATTAATTAAAGGGAAAGTAAGCAGAGTTTTTATTTTTATTTTTATTTTTATTAAAGGGACTGTACGCGTAATCTGAAAGTGACCCTCTATGCAAAGATAACAATGCCTGATTCACAATGGTACCCTCAAAACCTGTATCTGATCAAAAATGTGGAAGATAAAGTCGGTTTTCTGACTCGAAGTGTTGATTTCTATGAATTTCTCTATTGTGTCTTAAAAGCAAGATATGCGCAAGTCACTTTTACAGAGAAAAACGATTGCCATCTTTGCATGGAGGGTCACTCGAAGTTACATTTACAGTTCCTTTAATAACACTATTCAATCAGAGAAAGCATTCATGTGTTGATTTTTGAATACTGCTCTTTCATTGGCTGATAACCATTCCGTTCTTAATTCAAAATGACAATTGGGGAAAATGCCCTTTTTGGAAATATTGGCTTTTGTACATTTGAGAGAATTCTCCTCCTTCGGACGTTAAGGAAAATCACGGAACAAATGGGGCTTAATTCTTGTAATTCCTTCTTTGAAACCCCTGAGAAAAAAATAAAAAAAATTAGCAAAATATTAGTAATTTTCAAAAAAGTGTTAAAATTTGGCAAACAACAGTCCAAACTTTTTTACACTTTGGGTCACTATTCAATGTGCAGCAGAGTGTAGGCCACTTCCTGACAGATAACATGTTATTTCTAGGAATATAAATCCCTCCCGACCAATAACATGTTATTCCCAGGAATATAAACCCCTCCCGACCAATAACATGTTATTTCCAGGAATATAAACCCCTCCTGACCAATAACATGTTATTTCAAGGAATATAAACCCCTCCTGACCAATAACATGTTATTTCCAGGAATATAAACCCCTCCCGACCAATAACATGTTATTTCTAGGAATACAAACCCCTCCCTTCCAATAACATGTTATTTCCAGGAATATAAACCCCTCTCAACCAATAACATGTTATTTCCAGGAATATAAACCCCTCCCGACCAATAACATGTTATTTCTAGGAATACAAACCCCTCCCGACCAATAACATGTTATTTCTAGGAATACAAACCCCTCCCGACCAAAGCAGCTTTCCACGATGAACTCAAGAAAACCGTTGCCAAATAGAGGTAATGATTGATAATGCAATTTGCAATAGTTCTTTAAAAGATCCGAATTAATTATTAAACAAATTGATTGATTGATTTCAGGTGCGAAGTCCCTGTTTCCAAGAACCCTCTTCTCCCACAGGTTTGTTTTTTAATTTTTTAAAAATTTCAATAATCATGTAAACTTAAATATACGATAATTATATTTTTCTTAACCCAACCAAGACAAAGTTTAGAGTTTTCTTTTTGAATTTTGAAATGTTAGAATTCAATTTCAAAATACTGTTGAGAAAACATTTATTACATTACAGAAGATTTTGACTCTGGCGAAGAACATCTAAAATTGTCAGACTTTTTAGGAGCCTCAACAGTTTATATTAAAATAATTTTAAAAAAGGGAACAATCTGTTCACTGATATCTATAGACAACTCGGAAAGTTATTCAAATTTGTAGACAGCCTTGACACAACGCATTAGCCTTTGATTTTACCTCACCAACTCATCATTTGTACTTTGATTTTACTTCACCAACTCATCATCTGTACTTTAATTTACTTCACCAACTCAACATTTGTACTTTGATATACCTCACCAACTCATCATTTGTACTTTGATTTTACCTCACCAAACTTTTTTGCCTCCCTATACATATTATACATTTTTTAAATTGCAAAGCGCATGTTGTTACTAACTTAAGTTTAAAAGAAGTAATTGACAAATAATCCTCGATTTTTCTTTGAGAGCGTTCACATTTTGGTTCGCAGTGCACTAAAGTTTCAGTAGAAGTAAATATTTCCATTTACTGATAGCGCCGATTGAAGGATTCATATCTCTAATTGTAAAATGAGATAGATACAAAGATAGATGTCACCGCCATACTATTTCTATTGGTTCAGAATAGACACTGAACACATGACTAAACTCTGGCTAGATCAAGCGCTAATGGACTCGGCATATACAGGAGTGCGTTTTCTATTTCTACCAAGACATTAAAAAGCCTGAATATAGCTAGAACCTGTTTAGATCCAAGAGGATATCGGAAGCCTGGAAAACCTGTTTGACCCTGAACAAGGTGACCAGGATTCTGAACATCCATTTGGTCCTCTTCCACCCTGCCCTAAAAGCTCCCCTTCAAATAGGTAATTTTTTCAATAAAAATAACACTTTAGAGTCGCAGATATAAAGCTAAAAAAGGGTGAAGATCTAAGTTCTGTGAAGTGATCATCCATCCGCAATGTTTCCTAATTTGTGGAATGCAATTGAAATTCAGCTTAAAAAAACTACATCTGCAAAAATATTAAAAAAAAGAGAAATCAATATTCATCTTGAGAATTACGAGAGGTTTAAATGCAAAACTGTAGTTGTATATCATGTGAGTAGATTTTATATAAAAATAAAAACAAAAAAACTAATGTATATATTAAACTGGGCTGTTTGCAATTTTAGTTTTTAACTGTTGATATGAAAGTGTCCATTTTATTCATATATTTTGACCAATTTTGTGAAATGTTCTAATCCCTATATCTTTGCAACCTAATGGTGTAAACATTTGATATTTCAAACTAGGATTATTTTATTTTACAAAAGTCATACTTTTAAATATCTTAGGTGTACGAGATTGGGTTGCAAAGATATAAAGATTAGAAAATCAGAGTTTGTGGCAAAGAATCAATTCAATTGCGCATTTTTTTTAAATAAAGATTGTTCAACTTTGATGGTCCAATTTGGGACCGATCGTTTGAGCCGTTTTAACGTTTTCTGGATAGACAAAAAAAACAGACAACAGGTATATCTAATAAAAAATCAAAAAGCAGTTTGAACCAACTGCAGGTCTAAGCTGGCCAGGTCAAAGTTTGAACCAACTGCAGGTCTGAGCTGGCCAGGTCAAAGTTTGAACCAACTGCAGGTCTGAGCTGGCCAGGTCAAAGTTCAACTGCAGGTCTGAGCTGGCCAGGTCAAAGTTTGAACCAACTGCAGGTCTGAGCTGGCCAGGTCAAAGTTTGAACCAACTGCAGGTCTAAGCTGGCCAGGTCAAAGTTTGAACCAACTGCAGGTCTGAGCTGGCCAGGTGAAAGTTGTGTGCCAATTGTTAAAATTTTCTTATCCCTAGTTTAAAGCGGATTCTTGAAGACAATGAATCAGGATCTTCTAGTTCTGCTAATCTCTCATCAATCCCAAAAACAGAGGTAAATAGCTCACGGTTTATTAAGTTGCTAATGTCTTGATGTAGATTTTGATCTTTATGTTGAGTGTTGAGTCTGATGTCGTTGTAATTTTTGATCTTCGAAAATTTACAGTGATCTTGTTCTAAATTGTAATCTTGATGCTCATTCTGATTTTTCTTGAAATCCTGATTTTGATGTTGATTCTTACCTAGATGTTGAGTCTCATCTTGATCTTTAGGTTTTTTCTTTCCTCGTTTATAATGATCTTGTTGTAAACTGTGACATTAATGCTAATTCTGATCCTGATGTTGATAATGATCTAAATAATGATTCTGATCTTCATGCTGATCTCGATGTGATTTTAATTTTGATGTTCATTGTGTCATTTAAGCTGATTATCTTAATGTTGTTTCAAATCTTAACGTAGACTCTGATCATGATGATGATGATCGTAATGGTTAATTTGATCATTACATTGAAGGGTTTTGTTCAGAATAAAACGAATGATGGATCGTTCAGAGAAATGAAAAGTTGTCGTTTTAAAAACGAACAAAAAACGAAAACGAACGAAATGAGCGGTAATTTTGAGCACGACTGAAAAAAACAAACAAAATTGATCGTCTATGAACGATTAACAAACACATTCAAAAAAATTAAAATGCCCATCACTAATTTTGGCTTTAATATTGATCTTAAATCTATATTATTCTCAGGTTGAAGTATTTGAGTTCCGTGAGGTAGAAATCAGCCCGGCCAAACCAGCGCGTCATGCTGAAGCTCAAACAAACCTTTTTCCTTCTAACAACCAGCCTCCTCTTCCTCCTCCCCTTCCACCCTCATCACGTCCCACCACCCTGCCCAACCCTTTACCGAACCTACTCAAATGTGAAAAGCAAAATTTAGAAAAAGAGCTGGTAAGAAATGATTAACACTTTTTTTATTAATTCATTATCTTTGGCTTGTGAGTTGGTTTGTTTGGACCTGAAAAACTTTAAATATCTACATCTAGGTTTAACGTTTTATTTTTACAACTTTGGAAATCCACAAATATAAACCGTGCGTAATGTGAATGAAGAGATATATAATTTTTTCAATTTAACATTTTTTTGAAATTGCAATCCTGAATCCAGGGTAGCATTGCAATTGGGATTTCAAGAGTGAAATAATTTAGTCCAAAAGTTGAAAATCAAGTATAAAAGTAAGCTGCTTTATAGTGATATGATTATTCACAGATTTTTTCTCCTTCCAATAAACATAGGGTATTAGGAAGTGTTATTTCTTGTGTAATGATCTACCGAGCTGATTAAAAGTTAAAAGTATTTATGTCTTGACTTATCAGATATTGAATAAGCATGTGTACCAGATGAAAATCCCCAAAAGAGTATAACAAATCAGGATTCTGGAACCAAAGAAAACCTACTTATCTTCCTCTCCTCACATATACTCTCATTATATATGTGATATACTCATCCTCTTGCAAATAAAAACGTAATTTTAAAGTTGTGAACCCAACGTTCTTGCTGTTTAGGATGAGGATGATGTTGAAGATGAACTTGAATTTCCATCTGAACAGAGTTCTGTATGTGATTGTCCTGCACATCTTCATGACAGAGAGTCTCCGCTCCTCATTGCCCAGGTTAACAATCAATCAATCAATCAATCAATCAATCAATCAATCAATCAATCAATCAATCAACAACTTATTTATTAAGTCGCTCAGAGCTGGGAACTTTTGGGATGTATACTCATAATCCCAATCGCTTGATCTCGATATCCACAGTGGGCGCTTTAGAAATTTACAGAAAATCTGCTTGAGCTCTTAATTTTAGATATCCCTACCTTCTCCGTGTTCTCATTGGTTGATAATAAAATTCCTTGGCTTCTGATTGGCTGTTCATTTTCGGGATATCGAATAAACATTAAACTAATCTGTAGATTAACAAAAGATCGAAATGAAGCATTGATCTAAATATCTTCAATATAAGAGTTCCCAGCTCATGTTTCTCTGAAGACAAACTGGCATCAACAGTAAAATTAATCAGCAAACAGCAAATAAAATTCGAGAACACTGCATAGTAAGTGTTGTTGTAAATAATTAACACTTAACAGTGTAACCTTAAATTTGGTCTGACCAATTGAAAAAAAAATCCTCTGTTTCAATCTTTTCCATATAATTGCATGATTTACATATAATTGGACATGTTTTGTCACTCTTGCATGGACCACTCCGGCTTGACGTAAGTAATCATACAAATACGCAAAATAGAAACCGACCCACATGGTACGCAAATATGAGCGTAATACAACGTAAAATGAGTAATGACTACCAGGGTCTCAAACATCAACAAGGTAAATAAGGAACCTATTAAATCAGAGTTCATATCTACACCACGTTAACTGTAATCACAGAAATAACTTAATTTGATTATAACATAAGTGTTTTAAATCAAGCCCTATAATTGTCTAACGTAGTTCAAGAAATGTTTAAAAAACTGTAAAATGTATAATAATGGAATCGATCCCTAAATGTTGTTTTGTTGTAGGTTCGGGATGCTGTACGGGTTTCTAGAACAATTAAGCATTCACTTACCGACACGTGTAGATATGACTTCTGATTGGTTTAAGGGTAAGTACACATGTAGATATGACTTCTGATTGGCTAATGGGTAAGTGCACGTGTAGATATGACTTCTGATTGGGTTAAGAGTAAGTACGCATGTAGATATGACTTCTGATTGGTTAATGGGTAAGTACACGAGTACATATGACTTCTGATTGGTTAATGGGTAAGTAGTAAGTACAAGTGTAGATATGACTTCTGATTGTTTAATGGGTAAGTGCACGTGTAGATATGACTTCTGATTGGTAATGGGTAAGTTAACTTTAGATATGACTTCTGATTGGTAATGGGTAAGTACACATATGTAGATATGACTTCTGATTGGGTTATGGGTAAGTACACATGTAGATATGAATTCTGATTGGGTTATGGGTAAGTACACATGTAGATATGAATTCTGATTGGCTAATGGGTAAGTACACGTGTAGATATGACTTCTGATTGGTTAATGGGTAAGTACACATGTAGATATGAATTCTGATTGGCTAATGGGTAAGTACGCATGTAGATATAACTTCTGATTGGTTAATGAGATAGTAAACATGTAGATATACAGAGCGTCCCATATCATATTAGATTATCTCCAATCTTTAACGACAAAATAAACCCTTAATACTCGAAAAACTTATCATTTTCCGCAAGAAAATTCTTATATAAGCCTTATGTTATATTTCAAAATGATTAATTCTAATTAAATTTTCTGATTAGTCCCGAAAATCGTAATTTAGACCCGTTCTCGGTCTAATATGATGTGGGACACCCTGTAACTGCTGATTGGTAATGGGTAAGTACACATGTAGATATGACTTCTGATTGGTTATTGGGTAAGTACACGTGTAGATACGATTTCTGATTGGTTTAAGGGTAAGTACACATGTAGATACGACTTCTAAGTCCAGTTATTACTTCTGTTCGTAAGATGATCAATTTAACTTGAGTAAAAAGTTAGTTGAGTTAATAAATTTTTAACTCTAGATTATATGGATGTGGATACTTACACTTGAAAATGACTCATATAGGTGACATATTGCATATTGATCAATAAAATTTTACAATGAATTTGATTCTATTCAGGCTGGCTTTTCTACTGCATTTGATCAAGATCCCCCCGAGACAGGTAAATAAAGTAACTTTATACCTCGGGGAAAAAAAAAGTAAAAACTCCAAGAAAATAAAATGATCTTTTTAACTTCAAGGAAATTATGTAAGTTCACTGGAAATAAAGATAAGTTTGAGGGTAGCATATTAACAACTGCTTTCTTTTAAAGTTTTGAAATTGATTTGATATAAGAGCTTTTGTTTTTGGTAGCCTTAGTGATCAAGGTCTTATCTATCAAATTTAAAAGTTTTCACAATGGATTTCAATATCGTGTTTTGTTCAGTGGTCGGCGTTTGTATCAATACAATGAAGACGACGAAGTTTTAATTTCTAATTTATGCATCTATTCAAATTTTAAGTTTGCAAAGAAAAGTACTTAATTGACAGCTTCTCTTTGTTTCCATGTTTATGTGTATCCATGCTGTTTGAAAGATTAATGCTTAATATAAATAAAAATCTAAAATCGAAAGTCGTCTTTATAGTATTGATATACACCACGAAGTCTCTAGATTTGTGCTATTTTACATTTAAAAGTTTTGACTTCAGCAGCAATTTTCCCATGAATCGTTCATTATCAAACAATTAAAAAGTTATTTTATTTTTCAGGGACTTCTATTGGCAACTATTCGTACGGATGTTTGGTGAAAAAATGGTCTCTCTGAACAGAAATGTTGATATGAACAAAAAACCAAATTCTAACTCTTGCTTAAACCAGTAGAGCGCAAAGTATTGAAGTTTACTGTAGAAATATAGATGTTCCAGTTCCTTCATTAGTTCGTACAAGTTTCTTCCAAATTAGTTCATAACTTGAATTCAAAATTTAAAAAGAATTCAAAAAAAAATGTATTTTAAGTATTCCTGTAGCTTAACCCTCAACATTAAATGGGTCAGTAAATTTGTGACATTTTCAGAAATATTGTAAATTGTGACTTTGTTAGTGTCTAAAAATAAGAAAAAAAACCTATTTTGAAAATCAATTAACCGTAAGTAGTATGCTACCAGTGAAAACTTACCAAAACCAATACTTTTCATGGAAAAATTACAATTTTTTATCATTTTAGTTACATTTTTATCAATTTAGTTACATTTTCATTAATTTAGTTACATTTTTATCAATTTAGTTACATTTTTATCTGTGTGAATTATTAAGATAATCAACCACTCTTTAATCTTAGATTTTCCAACTGTTAAATAAATTTATAAAATTTTAGCAAAAAATAGCAGTATGATCCACAAAAAAATCTATTTTCCTTAAAAATCCTGATTAAATTTGAACTTAAATTCAATTCCAAGTTATAAATTTCAGTGTTTTCCGCTTAAAATGTGTGTTTTATTATATTGTCGTTAAATAAAGTATTTTTTAAAAACGTTGTTTTGTCCGATTTTCTCAAATACATTTTCCCAAGGATGACTTCCCAACCAGCATCTTCCAAAAGGTTAGATAAAGCCTTCTGAGGCGCCGCAGGGGGGGCGAGCACTGCGGCTAGGATGGGCTAGGAAATAGATCGCTGGGGCTAGGACCGACTAGGGGCCGAGCGCTGCAGTCTGGACAGCCTAGGGATATAGCCGATTGGTAAGTTTTCACTTAGAAAAATCCCCTTGGAAAATTAAAGTTTTGAAAAAAATCCCCTGGGAAAGTACCGTTGATCTTATTTATTTGATTGATTCTGAAATGTGCGAAAAATTACAAATTATTGCAAAATTATTTATTGCACACGTTAGAAAAATAATACTACATAGCGCTAAAATCATAAAAGAGTTTATCACAATTTTGCAAGTGAGCTTTAATAAAATAAGATTATGGAACAATAGTCCCATTTTACTCTCCCTCCCCTATCTTTCCCCTTGTTTTAAAAATCATAATTCAATAACAGTTATTAAAAACCTATTAAATGAGAGGACAAATTTGATTAGTTTTCAAAATAGTTAAAAAAATCAGGAAAACTTCTAATGGGACATTGTGATTGCAATGATCAACTAAATTAAGAAGTAAATAAATATACGCATAATACAAGAGTGGTAAAAACAATGAGATAATACATTTTAATAAATAGCTGGTTAAACTTTTCATAGATTTAGCATATTGTAAAATATATACTGCACTTTAAGTAAGTACAGTGTAAATGGTACATAAGCACAATGCATTGCGAACTGATCACATTAACTAATGAATAGTGTACACTGTAAAGTTTAAAAATTGTACATACAGATCACAGTGAATGTAAAGAACAGTTTACAGTACACCAAGTACAAGATTCATTGTGCAAATTGTAGAGTACACTGAATTTTTATTAAACATGCTGTACATTGTACACTACGATAAGTACATGATATACAATGTACATTACAGGTGAGCTAGTACATAATATTGTGCTCATTACAATTTTTTTTCTGATAAGGCAGTTTTTAATGGCACAGACATTAAATTACACAATGAAAACAAGAAGATTTGTTTTTAATGGAAAACCTACAGGGTTGCACACAATATTTAATGATGATCTAAACCTGTTCAAATATAATGATTTGAATGTTGAATATGTACTGCAAGGCTTTCTAAAAGAAGAAACAAGTTTACAGTTGCAGGGATGAATGTAGAGAAATGGACTGAGTAAATTCTCTACAGTCGTCACTGTACTTTGAGGGTAACCAACCCACGGCCCGCTTATATGTATGCTTCTATCTACCGATCTTTACTATTCTGGGCTAGTGTACATGTAACTTTGTCTGTGGGCTACGCAGCTGTTATATCTCAGTGGACCCTAGATATTTTTAGGAAATTTCTAAAACCTCTGCATAGCAAATTTTAGGTTTTACTATTACAAATTTTTATTCTGGCTATTGTTCATTCTATAAAAATAATTTGTACTTTTAAAAAAGTTTGAAGTGAAGTTCAGAGTCCAAATTAGAGAAGAACTTTGGTAGATAGTGGGTCCTGGCGTAAGCAGAAATGAGATATTGTAGCTAAAATCTTGTGATCATAGCATTTTCCTCAAAAAGTTGGTAGCATCAAAGGCTCCTTGTTTTCAGAATTCCAAAATGTGGTCTGCCGTTTTTGTATCTTAAAAATTGACCAAGATATTGAGAAATTTGTTAAAAATTCAAAATATTAAATATCAGCAAGGTTGTTTAAATCTTTAGTATCTCCAACAATTTTTATAATACAA
Source organism: Eurytemora carolleeae (assembly GCF_000591075.1). NCBI lineage: Eukaryota > Metazoa > Arthropoda > Copepoda > Calanoida > Temoridae > Eurytemora > Eurytemora carolleeae. The sequence continues at coordinate 120,029 of NW_019396719.1, forward strand.
AGAAGGAGGATAAATCTTATCAAGTTTTAATGACTTGCAATGTTTTTCTATACCTCTTTGACATCTTTTAACTTTACGAAAACCAAAGACAAATTGTAAATTCCAGGGTCCAATGTCTAACGTACTGCATAACACCCCAGCGCAAAAATTACATCAAACCTTGACTATGATATATCCAATGAACCAACCCTGTATGTTTTATTATCATAGCGCAAGGCACAGAGCTCAACACGAAGAGTCAAGTGTAATATTAAAGGGACTGTAGATGTAATTTACAGAGTTGCAGACAGTGCTTAGGATCCATTTACTTTTAAAACGGATCCGTATCCTGGATCCGCCCTGGAAAAAAATGGATTCGGATCCGGGTCTAGATCCTGAACATTTCTTTAAAAATTAAAAATTTTCAAACATGTCTTTTTTGTTGAACCTTAGTGGAGACCATTCAGAGATTTGGAACTTTTTGAAATTAATTATTAGTTAACAATTTTGATATGTGTTTTGAGAGCAAAAATCTTAGTTTTAGTTGATATTCCGCCCCTTGGATACGGATACTTTTATAACCTTTGTCTACGCAATTATAATGGAGATATTTTAGTTTCTCAATAAAAAATGTTCCTCTTGCCTTAAATGTGTAATCTGAAGCACTGACATGTTATTAAAATCTGATAGAATTTTAGAATTCTAAAATTAAACAATTTATCTTAAAATTTGTAATCTGTAACGTGGGTATAAATGTTTTGATTATAAATTAGTTCTTGAAAATCTAATCTAACTAAATTATGTTTACATGAAAGATCGTTTTTTCTTATTTGACAATTGTTCATACGACTATCTAAATTCTAAGTTGAACCCCTATATTCAGAATTTTGATTCTTGATCTAAACTTTAGGCGAAATAAAAATTTACTTTGAAAAAAATAGTAAAAGTAAAAACTTTACGTCAAAGCTTCCACTATTCTAAGGATAAATATAATTAATATTTTAAAACAAATGAAATGTAAAAATCTTATTTTGTTATAGGAGGATTAACTTCCTTGATATATTCCACTATTCTAAGGATGTATATAATAAAGTGAAACCTAGATTTAAAAAACATCATAAAACAAATAAAATCGAAAAATACTATTTTGATAATGATATAGGAATCATGATGATATTGGAGGATTAAATTCCTTGAGATATTCCACTAATCTCCACTAGGAGCTAACTTAGATAGCCTCACAACTTCCTAGAAATAAAATTAATAAAATTTAAAAAAAAAATATTAAAAATAATCAAAAAAAATTTAAAAAACAAACAAAAAAACATAAATTAAATCAATTATGACAATGCTTAAAAAATCAATTATAAAAATCAAAAAAATGTACAATAAAAGTAATAATAACAAACTAGTTAGTATTAGTTAGTATTAGTACCTGCGACAAAGTGTCTAAGTTTAGCTGGAGCATCATATTTTTAGTCAGTGTCTCCTCCAGCATTCCTTGCATTCTCACAACCTAAGATACAAAGGTAACAGAGTAATTAACACAAGAGTACCTCAGTGCAAGTGTAAAATCCATAAAAAGAAGGTTGTACATCATACAATATTACAAGTGAAGTCTAGATAAAGAAGGTTACAGAGTACTTCAAACAATAGTACAAGTGTACAATCTATATAAAGAAGGTAAAAGAGTACATCATACAATATTACAAGTGTAGTCTAAATAAAGAAGGTTACAGAGTACTTCATACCATAGTATAAATGTACAGCCTAAATAAAGAAGGTTAAAGAGTACTTCATACCATAGTATAAATGTACAGCCTAAATAAAGAAGGTTAAAGAGTACTTCATACCATAGTATAAATGTACAGTAAATAAAGGAGGTTAAAGATTACTTCATACCATAGTATAAATGTACAGCCTAATTAGAGAAGGTTAAAGGGTACTTCATACCATAGTATAAATGTACAGCCTAAATAAAGAAGATTAAAGAGTACTTCATACCATAGTATAAATGTTCAGTAAATAAAGGAGGTTAAAGAGTACTTCATACCATAGTATAAATGAACAGCCTAAATAAAGGAGGTTAAAGAGTATAAATGTACAGCCTAAATAAAGAAGGTTAAAGAGTACTTCATACCATAGTATAAATGAACAGCCTAAATAAAGGAGGTTAAAGAGTATAAATGTACAGCCTAAATAAAGAAGGTTAAAGAGTACTTCATACCATAGTATAAATAAACAGCCTAAATAAAGGAGGT
>NW_019396719.1:122430-145280 GCF_000591075.1 Eurytemora carolleeae
TGAGACATTCTTAGTGAATTTTTGAGTACTCAAAAAAACCCTTCTACTTTGACAAAAAATGACAAATATCCTCGCTTAAAATAATGTTTTTGAAACTCCCAAAAATGGCTATTATAATGAGTAACACACAATAAGATTATAATTTGGTTTGGAAAGGGAATCAACTCTTGCTTGAGCTATATTATTGGTAACTAGATTTTAGAAAATTATGAAAAACAATTTCTTTTATATGGGACTGGGGGGGGGTGCAAATTCGTCATTGCACCCCCCTTTCAGAAGAAAGGGGGGTGCACCTGCACCCTTGCACCCCCCCTGGCTACGGGCCTGAGGGGGGGGGTCCAAAAATCGTTCTCTAGGACAGACCCAATACTTTTATGGGACATCACATGACCACAGGGAAGGTTTATGAATGATAAAAATTTAAAAAAATGTGTTTTAAAGGTTTTTAATTTTGTAAAAAATTTAAATTCTTGAAAATCCGCAAAATTTTTTTCTTCTTTGTTTTAAAATGTAAACAAAAAGAACATGTTCACAATTTAAATAGAAGAGGGGCGCGAAGCGCCCTAAAAGCCTAGTAGTCTAAATATAGAAACTCGCAATAAACAGCACTTGAACTCAACAGTCCAAAATTATTTACCTAAGTTTAAAATGTTTCCTGGGAAACTGTAAGCATATCTCAAAATGAATCAAATTAGAAAAGTCTAAGGCATGCTTTGTTAAAGGCTCTCAATAGAATAGAGTAAAATAAATTATTAAAGAATCCATATTTATTCAAATTATTTTCTTAATTCACCTCCTTATTATGAAGATCTGTGTTGTCAGAATGAACTAATCTGTCCATAAACTGTTTCATCTTTTCTCCGCCTCCCTGCCCGCTCTGGCGTACCCCTCCTGTCCTAGCAGCCAGGGAACGCCCATCAGAACTAACAGGGCCGGGTCCACGACCCGCCTCCATACAGTAGAACTGGATCAGATTGTTTTTCCTAAATATGTGCAGAGTTAGGAAAAGAAGCACCAAGTGTTGTTAAATGTTTTAAAAAAACTTTTATTAAAACTTATAAGATTTTTTCTCTACCAAATTTTGATCCTAAAAGAAAAACAGGCAGAAAACGAACCAAAACCGAACAAACTTTATTGACATCACTAGTGGTACCGCTCACAGGAAAAAAAATATCAAGGATGGATTCTAATGAAGGAGGAGGAAATAATTAGCTGTTCAAAGAGTGAAAGCGTTTAAAAATTGATGAAATCTAATCAAGGGTAGACACATTTTAAAGAAATGTAAGCGTAATTTCAATTGACCCTCTATGCAGAGATAGCAGTGCCTGATTCACAACGGTACCCTTAAAACCTAAATCTGATCAATAATGTAGAAGATTTTGTCACTAAAAGTGTTGAATTCTGATCATTCCTATTTGTCATTTCCTGAATTAGAAATATACAAGTCACTTGTGTAGAGAACCCACAGTTGAAAGTTATCAGTACTCAAAGATTTATGAAACAAGGGAGAAAACCGTTGTGAATCGAACATTGCCATCTGCGCATATTACGGTTTCAATAACTATTATGAAGAAAAAAAAGATCAAAGAGGCGGAAACCATCAAGGGGTAAAAAATGTTTAACTCTTAGAGCAAAAGTGCCTTTAAAGGGAGTGTTCGCGAAAAATGAAAGGGGGGTATAGGCTTTCAGCGAAAAATTATCGATGGTGATCGCTACTAATCTTACTTCTATCTGTTAAAATTGCTAAAAACTACTCATACCGAAGACAGTCCATACCAAAGGCTTTGCTAATTATAAAGACGAGGCGTTGGAAATTGATCCGACTATTGTGTACGCCTGTACAGCTGTATTTTGACGTCATTGGTTATTTTGGTTACAGGGTGGCCAAAACTTTTTTGAACCCATCCGTACAAAAATCCGTACATTTTCAGAAGAAATCCGTACAATCCGTACAATTTGAAAACAAATCCGTACAATCCGTACAATCCGTACAATCCGTACAATTTTAGGGTTAAAAAAAAATCAATCCGTACAATCCGTACAATCCGTACATTTTGGCCACCCTGTGGTTATTTGAGAGTCGAACGATCGACATTAAAACCTTAGTTATTTAACATGATTGTGAATGTTTTGTGCTAAAAATTAACTAAAATTAATAATATTAATTTGTATTTTAAAATTTATTTTATCCTTTGTTGGATATTAGGATTAGGAATTATAGCTGAATTTGTGATAAAGTTACGCATCTCTTTTGTATTTAAAATAGTCAATAATTATTAGTGAAAATTTTCAGATGTCGTCAAACATTTTTCCTGAGGTTCTATGGAATGGAATTTTAGGCGATGAAGAAGAGAGGGGACTAGAAATTGCCAATGTTATAAACGGTAAATAATTTTTTTGTAAATGTCGTTTTCTGTTTAATATTAGGCAAAGAAATAATATCGCATAAATTAATGTATTAATCTTACTCTTCAATTAATTTATGGGGATTTTATTTCAAAATATCCACCATTAAAGAAAGGAAAAAAATATTACAGAAATTTCGTTAAAAATGCGAATTAATGGACGACCTTTTAAAGTTGATTACAATAGTTTTAAGGCATGAATTATTGGAGGATTTTAAAAAGGTGGATTAAATAAATACATTGGTGAAAATTAAACTGGAATATAAACACGACTTTTGGACTCAATTTTTTATTAAATAGTTCAATGAACATAAAATACCGCAATTGAGCAGTGAACAAACAGATTGTCTAAATTTCGTCTTCAAATTCCGGAGTTTTATGTGTTCAAATTCAATGAATAATTCTGAAAAATTCAGGTTCGTCGGTGCAACTGCCAAGCAAAGTAACATGTACGATACCCAACTGCCAAGCCAACCAGCAGATCCAAAAAGAAAAAATGGACAAATTAAATATTTCGAGATAGAAAAACTAAATTTTTTTCCTTGTTTGTTTTTAAATAACTATTTAATTCATTACAATTACAAAAGGCGACATTATGAAACGTCAGCAGGGTAAATATACTCAGGATTTCTGGAGAAGACGACATTAGTTACTATTTTTCTCTACCCCAGAAAATGCGTCAAATTTGCGTAGATTTTCTGATGCGCTATCTTTAATTAGGAAAGTCTTTGGTCCATACAAATTCAGAAAGTTGCAACATTCGACTCGGATTGCAAAAAAAAATCAATTTAATTCCAAACAAATCATTCATAAATTACAACCTATAATCATCGATAACTTTGCGAAGCATTCGTATATAGTTAATATTTTATAATGTGCTTTATTTGTTTTATATACAATGCATTTAAAACGCCGATGAGTTGGCCGGCAGATGTCTCTGCTCTGAAAGACTTGTTGATTATTTTTACCTAAATATTTCCTCTGCCATTGCAGCTCCACTTTGCTCCAGCATATTTAATTTTTCCTCCATTCCCCAGATAGTCTGAATACAGTCGTTATAAATACATTTTCACAATAGTACAGTTACACATTATAGTTGTATGTAAGTAATTAAGTTGTACATAATACTACCACATGTGAAGCAAACCTGTACAGTGTACACTGTACAGTTGTACAGTCTACTCTTTATTAGAACAATATTAGTTACGCATTGTACAATAGTTCAGCTTTTAATATTACTGCTGTACAAAGTATTAGTACAACATTGTTGTAAAATAGGATAGTAAAATTGTACAACTGCAATGTTTCACATAACAATAGTGAATAATGCAGTTTAACAGTACAATAGTGTAATCTAATATTTCAAATTTAAAGTGAAAAAGTACCGATTGTTTTGCAATTTACAATGTTACCCTTAAAATCTTTCTCTGATCAATAATGTGAAATATATTATCGTTTTTCTAGGTTTAAAATCTTTGATTCTAGAAATTTCTTTACATCTTCCTGTAGTAGAAATAGGCGAGTCGCTTTGTAGAGAAACCACAAGTGAAATATTGATTTCACAAACTCATAAACATTGATATCTAATTCAAATTTAATTTGACAAAGCTTACTAGGATACCGTTGTCAATCGGCCATTGCCATCTTTGTATGGAGGGTCACTTGAAATTACGCTTACGTTTCTTACTTTCAGTAATTTCAGGGAATATTAAATTGATTAAATCATTTTTTTATCAATTGGTTTGTATTTGGTTTGTATTTGGTTTGATTCATTCAGTAGATTTGGTTCATTTAGTTTTTGTTTATACAGTTGATTTAACGTTTAATTTTTTTAAAAATAAGTTTGACCCATTAGTAACAATTAGGTCAGATTCGACCTATACAATTAATTTGATATTTGGTAAACTTGTTAAAGAAGCAATCCTTTTCATCGTAGGCCTTTCTATTCTTTATGGTCTAACATGTTTGCTGTAAAACCGGATTTTATTCGATTGTTCAGAACAATAAATTAGGACCGTTCATGGAAATTTCTGTAAAAATATTCGACCCCCCTATAGCTTTTTTCTTTTTATATTTATTAAAAAACTTGCTTATACTTTTATAAGGATTTTCAATTCTTTTTTTTTACTATGAACAGTTTTGGGCTTTGGTTCAATTGAATGCCTTTATCAACTTTTTTGTGTCAAAATGTTACAGGTCGTTTTTTGACCAGCCAAAAAAGACCTAAGTCGAAAACGACCTATACTGGATCAGCCGTTTTTGACTTCCTACAGTTTAGATGCACAATTTGACCAAATAAACAAATGTATGGATTTACTTTTAGCTCATGTGACATTTTGTACCTGTTGTAGTGAAGCAACTCTTTCAAGGAGAACATCCGTCTCATCAGTCTCTCCCCCCTCTCTACCTTGCATACGCCCAGATTCATCAGCGCTACGCCAACCTGGTCTATTTCCATTTGAGTCCTGGAATGAAGAATAATTGAGAGGTATTTATTTTGCTGAAATTTGTCGGTTCAAAAAAAAACGAATAAATTTTTGGGTTAAGGAGAATTACATCATTTTTACCCAGAACTACCAAATCCGTTTCACAATACTCTTCCCAAACCAGGGTTTTCAATTTCTTTCAGATCTATTTGAATCCGTACAGAGTAAATGTAGCCTTTTCGTGAAGCCAAATTTATCCTGAACAAAATTGGGAATCCTTCTCCCAACGGGAAGGATAATCTTTAAAATAAAATAAAACTAGGAAATTACTTTACAACATGGACGAAATTGGACCTAATACTAATACTCAATAGTGTTCAGAGCAAATTTATTTCTTGTAGACTGACTCAAAAAATGTATTTAATCTTTTTTAATCATGGTTCAAGTATTTTTTCTACATTTCAACGAACAAGGTCTTATTATTAATTTTTGAAGAATCTAATCTATGTATTTACATGAAAAACATGAAACCTCAAGGTAAGACATAATTTTTTTAGAAATAAATAAACTCAATCATTCACAGAATACAGATAGATAGATAGGTGTATTTCCCAAAGGTATATTTCTATGGACTTCTTCCCAAGAACAAGTTACCCAACTTCCCAAATGTAAGGTTAGGCCTTCTGAGGCTTCTCAGACTGCTATGGGGTCCGATTGCTGCTCGCTATGATGTGCAAGGGAAGTTGCCGCTTGGGAAATAGCATATTTGGGAAGTTGCCACTTAGGAAAATACCCTTAGGAAGTTGCCGCTTGGGAAAGTACGTAACATTGATCGATAGATATATGGATAGACAGATAAATAGACAGAAAGATAAATAAATAGACAGAAAGATAAATAAATAGACAGAAAGATAAATAAATAGACAGAAAGATAAATAGATACCTGTCCAGGAGTATCTAGAGGACTAGTTGGAAGATCAGGTGAGTTCTGGGATACCCGGGATCTCTCATGGGAGGGGGTAGATTCACGATCATTGTTTCCTGTAAGCAGATTTTTATTTCTGTCCATTACAAGGGTTTATATTTTGTTAGAAGAAAAAAAAACTCCCGCCAAAATGTTCAGTGTTCAAGGAATGGTTCTAAATCCATTGAAAATTTTTTTTTAAGTTTTTCATAAGAGATGAATAAATAATTGTTTAAAATAATTTAACAGACTGAAATAATCTAAAGAATACCCTTTACCACAAAATCCCTGCCTCGCTTTGTTAATGAACATTTAACAGGAGCGAGAGAAAAACTTTGAATTACTAATCAACCGGATTCTAATTGTGATTTTTTTCACTCTCCCTTATCCTTCTACCAAAAATACATTTTCTCTAAATTATTATGGAATTTTTTTTCAATGTTTTTAACATTGAATTTAAGTTTTTTGGAAAAACTACAAATTTTTGTTTTGGTAGAAATTCAATAATTTTAAACCAAAAATATCCATAATAAGTGAACATTTCTTAATGAAAAAAGTTCTATTTGACTAGTACCCCTCCCCCGAACATACAACAAAAAAATTTGTTTGTTCTTGATAAAGTGCTCTGTACCTGACATTAAACTCCAGGATGATATTGAACTTCTATCTGGATCCACATCCTTCTGCTGATCTGAACATAGATTAAATTAGTCCCAAAACAAGAAAGAAAAACCAACAAAAGAAGTCCCACACCATGGTTATTTATTTTTCTAAAAACCAACCAAGAAACCACCCAACCAACCAACCAACCAGCCAACCAACCAACCAACCAACCAACCAACCAACCAACCAACCAACCAACCAACCAGTAATGAAAGGAAAGCAATTAACTAACCAAGTAAGCAACCATACAACTAATTTAGCGACCAAAACTAACTCACAACCAACCAATCAACCAACCAACCAACCAACCATCAATCAAACAAAGCAACCAGACAATTAACCAACGGAGTAAGCAACAAACTTAGCAACCAAAACTAACTCCACAACCCACCAACTAACCAATCAATTAACCAACCAACCATCAATCAAACAAAAAAGCAACCAGACAATTAACCAACCAAGTAACCAACAAACTTAGCAACCAAAACTAACTCCACAACCCACCAACTAACCAACCAACCAACCATCAATCAAACAAAGCAACCAGAAAATTAACCAACCAAGTAAGCAACAAACTTAGCAACCAAAACTAACTCAACAACCCACCAACTAACCAAAAAACCACCAGACAGCCAACCAATTAACCAACCTGAATGGTTTGATTCAGTATCTATGAAGCACTCCTTCATCTTCTCCTGTAATCTCTCGTTCTTCTTCTTCTCCATGATGAGCTGCCTCTTCACATCCTTCACCATGCTGTGCCCTTGAATCGTAATAAGTAAAGTAACTGTCCTCATAGTTTCAAGAAAGCATTATTCACAGAATCGTATTTTTTTGCCAAATTTATCTCCCAACTAAAAATCATATCAATACAATTGAAGGAGCCGGCTTGCTCTTTAACTGACATAATAGAAAAAAAGTCGCAAGTCACAATAGATAGCTTCAAAAAAAATATCTCTAAATACCATTGTAGAAAAAAAACGACATTGGCACAAATAAGCTAAGAAGGGTAATTTCATTTGGTCTCTTCACCAATTCAACCACATTTGAAACTTCTGGTTTTTCTATAGCTATAGAAGCTAAAACGGTCGGGGATTTATGTGTAACATAATCTTACCTTTCTTTTCTACAATTTTTCTCTCCTCCAGTGCATCTTTCAGCTCCTGTTCTAGCCTAAAGATGTCATAGATCAGGGCATTGGATGTTTTATATGTTTTTAATTATTTAAAATGAGAGGGGGAGGATTCTCAAGGTGTAAGGTACTTCACAAGGGCATTTTCCCAAGGGCGACTTCCCAAGTGACAATTTCTCAAGCGACAACTTCCCAAACCTAACGTTAGGACGAGCGCTGTGGCTAGGACAGACTTGATAAGTTAGCGTTGAGAATTACCCATTTGGGAAGTTGGCACTTGGGAAAAGGCGTTTAGGAATTGGGAAGGTACCAAACATTGTTTTCAAAATCTCCCAGGGTTTTTGAATGTAAAGTTGACCCACCTGATATTCTTCTCCTCAAATTCCACCTTCTGTACACTGCATAGTTCAACCTGGGTCTCCAACCCTTTCAAGATACCCTAGTACACACATACAATCAAAACCGAGGCGGAATTTAAAGAATCTGAACTGCGTCGCTGAACCGCGGATAATCAGTTCCAATTGAGCTCCGGCTCAAATCTCGAAATACTTAATTAAATTTCCAGTTGAACCAACCATGGTTGAATCGCATCTAGACGCGATTCAAATTTTTAAAATTTGGCCTCCAGATGTTTTTGATTTATTCTTATCTTACATTGTTTATTCTCGATATGCGCACTTGAGCTTGTATGAATTCAACATTCAGTATGGCAACTAACATCAAAATGAAGAAAGATGTGGATAATATTTAAATTACTTTCTTAAAAGATGACAATCGTGTAAGCATCAATCTAAAATCATTAGAATAATTGTACTTATTAATGTTATATTTTTATTATAATAATAGATATTTTATATTTCATATTTATGAATATCCTTATCACTTTCATTAAAAAAAAAGATTTGAAGATGAAAGTATATTATTCTTATTATTAATAAAAGACAACCCTGCATTCGGAGAAATAGGGGTCGGCGCTCCTAGCCGTCGAAACGTATCCATGGGTCCCGCGGAAAAAAATTTAAAACTAGTTGAACATATAGTAGAGTAAAAATTGGAATTCTCGTCCTCTTCTTCTCAGCCTGACTGAGATGCCCTATTTTGTTTAATATATCAGTTTCAACAATTGAAAACTTTAATTTTAGAGAGACATTGCTCAAGTAAAACGATATGTACTCTTGAGTTTTCTGGTTTTTACTCTACACATATAAATCTCTATTTAAGTTAAGTAGTAAACTAAGTTTGTCTTTTTGGATGTCCAAGCATAAATTATGAACCCCTGGACCGATCTGCCTCGACTTTTGATTGGGGATTGCGGTAATACCAATGGTATGTTCTTAGCTTTAGTTAAAAGTTCTAAGTTGATTAAGTTGCCTTTTATCGGGAAACATTCCAGACAAAGTAGGTTACTAGGCTAGAGCTCAACGTAACATAGCCTGCTGCAGGACATGATACTTTCACTCAAGGTATATAGACTACAGGTATGGGCGATAGAAGAACTAGTTCCTCAGCAGTCCAAATACGTCACAGAAACTAGTTCTTCAGCAGTCCTACGTCACAGAAACTAGTTCTTCAGCAGTCCAACTACGTCACAGAAACTAGTTCTTCAGCAGTCCAAATACGTCACAGAAACAAGTTCTTCAGCAGTCCAAATACGTCACAGAAACAAGTTCTTCAGCAGTCCAAATACATCAAAGAAACAAGTTCTTCAGCAGTCCAAATACGTCACAGAAACAAGTTCTTCAGCAGTCCAAATACGTCAAAGAAACTAGTTCCTTAGCAGTCCAAATACGTCACAGAAACAAGTTCTTCAGCAGTCCAAATACGTCACAGAAACAAGTTCTTCAGCAGTCCAAATACATCACAGAAACAAGTTCTTCAGCAGTCCAAATACGTCAAAGAAACTAGTTCCTTAGCAGTCCAAATACGTCACAGAAACTAATCCTATTGCCCATACCTGTAGTCTACATACCTTGCTTTGATTTTAGGTTGAATAATAATAATAATCATAATAATACTAACCTGGTTGATATTGAATATATCCTGGATATTCTTCTCATGTTTTTCTTCTAACTCATCAATCTCAACTTTGTGATTCTTCTTGAGTTCTAAAATAATTTGTTATAATTATCAAATTTTAACATTTTCATATAGAGAACATATAAAACTGTGGAACAAAAAGACGACTGTTGGACTCAAATTATGATATTAATAAGTTCAGTGAACAAGAAACATAACTGCAGTATACACAGACCCATTGTACTTGATAATATTGATTTCCAAGCTAATGGGTAAATTCATTTCCTGTTGAGTGTATATGTAACCTTGAATATGTGCACAAGATTGCTTAAATGTCGTCTTCCTATTCCCCATTTTTTTCATATGTAGACAGGAGTGTCCAAAGTATGCTGATTATCCTCTTTTATCTTTTCTAGTCATTTATTATAAAAAGTAAATATACTCCTTTTTTGTGTTGACAGTTGTTGACTATTACAGATATTTGCTTAATCGAACTATTTTAGCATTGCAAAACACTCTCATTTAAAGAAGATTTAAAAAATAAGAATATTTTTGGCTGTTTTTTAGTTTGGACATTGTTTCCAGCATACTTCGCTACAATGCAATAAGAGGAATTGTTTAATGATAATTCAGTCTATTCAAAATTAACAAATTCAAGGGAATCTTTATAATTTCTCATAACTCGCTATGATTTTCTGTTTCTCCTTTCATCTTCTTCTTTTTCTTTCCTTTTCCTTCTTTCTCTACAAGACAAGATTTATCCTTATTTTTCAGAGCTCTTTCTCTACATAGGTATTCAGCAAAACTGGAGTCCTTAACAAACAATTATGAACAAGAACAGGAACAGGAACAAGAACGTGAACATGAACATGAACATGAACATGAACATGAACATGAACATGAACATGAACATGAAAAAGAGCATGAACATGAACATGAAAATGAACAAGTCCATGGACATGAACATGAACATGAACAAGAACAGGAACAGGAACAGGAACAAGAACATGAACATGAACATGAACATGAACATGAACAAGAACAAGAACAAGAACAAGAACAAGAACAAGAACATGAACATGAACATGAACATGAACATGAACATGAACATGAACATGAACATGAACCATATCATGAACGTGAACCTATCCAAGAATAAAAATTCTTCAAAAAATATACTCAACACATGGTGACAAAATAAAGTTTTCCCCCTTGCAGTATAGACAAACATACAGTGACACTTAACTAACAAACATGGGACACCCAAAGTGCAAACTTTGACATCGTGAAGAAAAAATTTGACATACAGTAAGCAAACTTTGACACCCAGCGCACAAACTTAAACATTAAACACCAAGCAAGCAAACTTTGACAACCAGCAAGCAAATTTTAACACTCAGTAAGCAAACCTTAACACACAGCAAGCAAACCTCAACACACAGCAAGCAAACTTGGACACCCAGTAAGCAAACTTTCGACACCCAATACAAAATATTTGACATCCAGTAAGCAAACTTTGACACCCCGTTTGCTAATTTTAACACCTGAAGTAAAAGTTGACACCCAGCAAGAAACTTTGAAACCTTGCAAGGAAACTTTGACACCCAGCAAACAAACTTTGACAACCAATAAGCAAACTTTGACACCCAGGAAGGAAATGTTGACACCCAGCAAGCAAATTTTGACAACCACCATTCAAACTTTGACTCTCAGCAAGCAAACTTTGACTCCCAGCATGCAAACTTTCACTCCCAGCAAGTAAACTTTTACACCCAGCAAGCAAACTTTGACTCCCAACAAGCAAACTTGGACAACCAGCAAGCAAACTTGGACTCCCAGCAAGCAAACTTTGACACACAGCAAGCAAACTTTGACTCACTGCAGTAAAATTTGACACCCTGTAAGCAAATTTAACACCTGTAGAAAAATTTGACACCCAGTAAGAAAATTTTAACACATGTAGTAAAATTTGACACCCAGCAAGCAAATTTTAACACCCAACAAGAAAATGTTAAAACCTGTCAAATTTGACATCCAGCATGCAAACTTTGACACCTTGCAATGAAACTTTGACGTCTTGCGTTAAAATTGAACACAGAACCTGCGGCAATAGTAGTGAAATACCTTGAGTTTGATTCTTTGCTCAGGTTTCTCAGTTCATCTGTTTTCTTTTGAAGCTGAAGCGCCATATCATCGATCAGCCCTTTCCTACTTTCCGCTAACTATAATGATCAATTATAATGATCAAGATCAATTAATCAATCGATTGATATTTTTTTGATCAGTCAGCCCTTCCCAACTTTGTAATAATCAGTAAATATATATAATAAATAATATAAATAAACTGCAATAATCAAGATCAATTTATCAATCAATTGATACATTTTTGATCAATCAGCCCTTCCCTACGTTCAGCCAACTATACAAGATCAATTTATCAATCTTACCACTAACTATACAAGATTAATTAATTAATCAATTCATACATCAATGATCAATCAGTCCTTTCCTATTTTGACCGGGAAGATGCAGAATCTGGATTCTAATCAATATAGTTGAAATCCTAAGCACTAAATACCTGCTGGACTTGTCCCAGTTCCACCTCCATATTAGCTAGGGAGGTGTTGTTCGCCTCATTCTGTCGGTGTAGTTCTTCCATCTGTCCTTGGTAGTTGGATAGTTCAGATAATAGCCCGCTAGATCTATCCATTTCCTAGGAGAGCAATAAGAACAAAATAAGTACAAGAGAAAGTGAAGATAAAAGAAAAGAAAATAGGGAAAGAAGAAAAAGATCACATCTCTTTCTTTAAGATAAAAGAACAACATGATAAAAAGGGGAATAGAAAAAAGGAAAAGAAGAAAAAGAAAAATTAGAAAAGAAAAAGAAGAAAAGGAAAAGAAAACAAGGGAAAAGAAGAAAAAAGAAGAAAAAAGAAGAAAAAAGAAGAAATAAGAAGAAAAAAAAGAAAAGGTTATCTTTTCTCTCTAGATTAATAAAATTAGTTAAAAGAACAGTTTAGGAAGAACTGGGGAAATTGAAAAAGAAAAAAGGAAAATAAGAAAATGTTACCTTTTCCATCTTATCAGCCATGGAGGTAAGATCGTTGGCTAAAGAATTTTTTGCAGCTTCTAACTCTTTGACCTTTTCAGGGGGACTCTCAGCTAACTAAATATGTTTATTGTTGATTAATTGATTGATTGATTGATAGATAGATTGATTTAAGATCTCTTAGCAGCTTCTAACTTTAAACATTTCCAGCTCTCAGCTAATTAAATATGTTTATTGTTTATAGATTGATTGATAGAAAGATTCTTTTAAGAATCTAACTCTTTAACATTTTCAGGGGGACTCTCAGCTAACTAAATATGTTTATTGTTTATTAATTGATTGAGAGATTTAAGATCTTTTAGCAGCTTCTAGCTCTTTAACATTTTCATGAGCTCTCAGATAACTAAAAATGTTTATTGTTTATTGATTGATTGATTGATTTAAGACTTTTAGCAGCTTCATAGCTTTTTTACATTTTCAGGGGGACTCTCAGCTAATTAAATATGTTTATTGTTTATTGATTGATAGATAGATAGATATATTGATTTAAGATTTTTTAGCATCTTCAACTCTTTTACTTTTTCAGGGGGACTAATTAAATATGTTTATTGATTATAGATTGATTGATAGATAGATTTTTTAAAGATTTCTTAACAGCTTCTAACTCTTAAACATTTTTAGCAATCAGCTAACTAAATATTTTTATTGTTTATAGATTGATTGATAGATAGATTCTTTTAAGATTTTTTAGCAGCTTCTAACTCTAACATTTTCATGAGGACTCTAAGCTCAACTAGTTTTTTTGATTGAATAATTGATTGATTAAAGTATTTTATTAGCTTAAAACTTTTACTTTTTCAAGAGAGCGCTCACCTAACTAAATGTATTGATTGAATGGTTACATTTGAAAAATAAAATGAGAATCTATTTCAAGAAAACTTATTTACAAAACACTGGCTTCAACGTTGGTATTTTGACTGGTAATAATGGAATTAATAATCTCAATAATGATAATAATAATGATAATAATAATAATGATAAAAATGATAATAACAAAAATAAAAATATTAATAATACCTGAATCTTCATATTCTCTATTGTCTGTTCAAAATCTAAGAAATAAAATTTGATTATCTGCAATTGTATACTTTTACATAAAAAAAATCATCTATTTCTCTTAAAATTTCTCTAAAATTCAGCTAATAAAACTCTAAAAATTACATACTAAATCGAGAAAATATAATGGGGGAAAATATTTTTCTTAAAAACATACACCCCTGCAAAAAAACCGTTCAGTTTTACCGGCAAAAAAAACGCCCTGAAAGCCTAATAAGAATTAGTTAATTAATACCATGAGTTGATTTGAGATGTGTTTCCTTCAGATCGGTAAAGTTCTCCTGCAGTAGATTCAACTGGGTCTGCAGACGGTCTTTTCTCTCTGACAAATAGTACATGCTTATTCATTCTTGAATAAAAAAATGTATGTCAAAAATCTTAAAAATCAAGAAAAGAATAAAGTATGCGTCTGCACTCTACAAACAATCCGTCCTCTCTGACAAATATAATAGATAAATTAAATAGATAAAAAATCATTAATTTAAAAACAAAATTAAACTTAATTTTAAAAAAATTGAAAAAATCAAGAGTAAAAAGAAATAAAGAATATACAACTTGCAGCGTACAATGTAGACTACCGTAGTGTCCACTGTTAAGTATACACAGTACACTAATATACACAAAAATTACAAATTTGATTACTGTACATACCCGTAATGGTCTGTAGCTCCTGGCCATACTGGGTCTGCAGTTCCTTCTCTTTCTCACTGAAATACAGAACAGTACAGTACAGTACAGTACAGTACAGTACAGTACAGTACAGTACAGTACAGTACAAATAAAATCGAAAAAACAGAAAACAAAAATAGATCAATTATTGATTGATTGATTTGACAATGATAATGATAGTAAAAATTGACTGTGGAGCTCTGTTAGAAATTTCTCTGAAAACAATATCATAAGAATAAAAAAATCAAGAATGTTTATTATATTAAAGAAAAGGCTATTAGAGCAGTTACAATTTAAGCTTTAAAGCGCATACAAATCCATTTTTTGGCAACCTAAATATTTTGAAACTGCATGATATTCTTTAATTAAAAGGTTCAATTTTTATGTACAAATACTTCAATGAACGGCTTCCTAAATCGTTTAATGATATGTTTGTTCAGTGCTCTGTATCATCCAAACCGAACAAAATGCTTAAGATCAGAAAGACCAATCGGAAAAGTATTCGAACAATTTCCTAAAGTTTTCCTATCAGAAATATGGAATTCATAGAAATAAAAAACTATTGTTTTTCTAACTTGTTAAAAATAAATTGCATCTGGAAAAAACAAATATGTATCTGCGAAAGTGTTCAAGATCAAACTGTTTTTCATGTATTTCTGAATAAATAAATGTGCCATCCTAAATTTTGATCTAGCTAATGATTCTGATTGAGCTAC
Organism: Eurytemora carolleeae; assembly: GCF_000591075.1. NCBI lineage: Eukaryota > Metazoa > Arthropoda > Copepoda > Calanoida > Temoridae > Eurytemora > Eurytemora carolleeae. The sequence goes on from NW_019396719.1 coordinate 137,587, forward strand.
ATAACCCCCCCTTTCTCTCTTCCTATTACGTCCCCCTACCTATTTGACGAAACGCCTCCAATTGTATGATTTAAATATGATGTTATACAATAACATCCGGGTTTGCCATTAAAGACGGCCAATGTTGGCTTGGCAAATCCAAATTTATCTATATGATTCAGCCATTCTGCTCCCTCAAAAATAAAAAGATTTATAGATTATTCAAGAAAAATGGTCACTTACCTGAAGTTGGTCAGCATCCTTTCTTTCTCCTGTTGAATGACCAAGAATAATTCATGCTTTCTCTTCAACCCCTCACTAAATCAACACATCATTTTAATTTGATGTATTTAAAGGGAATGTAAGTGTAGTTTGATGAATTTAAAGGGAATGTAAGCGTAATTTGATGTACTAAAGGGAAGGTAAGCGTAACTTGATGTATTTAAAGGGAAGGTAAGCGTAATTTGATGTATTCAAAAGGAATGTAAGCGTAATTTGATGAATAAAAGGGCAGGTAAGCGTAATTTGATGTATTAAAAGAGATGTGCGCGTAATTTGATGTATTCAAAGCAAATGTAAGTGTAATTTGATGTATTAAAGGGCAGGTAAGCGTAATTTGATTCATTTTAAGGGAATGTAAGCATAATTTGATGTATTTAAAGGGAAGGTAAGCGTAATTTGATGTATTTAAAGGGAAGGTAAGCGTAATTTGATGTATTTAAAGGGAATGTAAGCGTAATTTGATGAATTTAAAGGGAAGGTAAGCGTAATTTGATGTATTTAAAGGGAATGTAAGCGTAATTTGATGTATTTAAAGGGAAGATAAGTGTAATTTGATGTATTAAAGGGAATGTAAGCGTAATTTGATTCATTTTAAGGGAATGTAAGCATAATTTGATGTATTTAAAGGGAAGGTAAGCGTAATTTGATGTATTTAAAGGGAATGTAAGCGAAATTTGATGTATTTAAAGGGAAGGTAAGCGTAATTTGATGTATTTAAAGGGAATGTAAGCGTAATTTGATGTATTTAAAGGGAAGGTAAGTGTAATTTGATGTATTTAAAAGAAATGTAAGCGTAATTTGATGGATTTAAAGGGAAGGTAAGCGTAATTTGATGTATTTAAAGGGAATGTAAGCGTAATTTGATGTATTTAAAGGGAAGGTAAGTGTAATTTGATGTATTTAAAAGAAATGTAAGCGTAATTTGATGGATTAAAGGGAATGTAAGCGTAATTTGATTTCTTTAAAGGGAATGTAAGCGTAATTTGATGTATTTAAAGGGAATGTAAGCGTAATTTGAAGTATTTAAGGAAATGTAAGCGTAATTTGAAGTATTTAAAGCTAGGGAATGTAAGCGTAATTTGATGTATTTAAAGGGAATGTAAGCGTAATTTGATGTATTTAAGTAATTGTAAGCGAAATTTTAAGTAACTGTTCATGTCACTTTTTAGAGAAACCACAAATTAAATCAAATTATCAGTTTTAAAAAACAAAAACATAGAAATCTATTTCATACTTAATCAGACAAAGCACTAAGGGTTCCGTTGTAAAGCGGGCATTGCCATTTTTGCGTGGTGGGTCACTTGAAATTATACATACGGTCCCTCTAGGTATTGATGAGGCACATGTATTATTTTAATCAAATCTGGAAATTTTATATGCAGCTTAAATATGAACTTTGTAAAACTGAAACGAAACATAACGTTTAAAACCCGGATTTTAAATATATTTGGTTTGGATAGTCTTTGCAATGCTTAAGACAGGGAAAAAAATGATAATAAACACCTTCTTAAAACGAAGAGATGTTAAAAAAAATTTCGACCTGGTTGAGCTAAGTTCTGAGCTGAGACTTTCAACCTTCTCTGTAAGCTGACTAATTCTCTCCTTCAGTTCAGTATTGTGAGCTGACACAAGATTTAGCTCAGACTAAACTCAAAATCATGGAGAAATTTGTAATCAAACAATTAATCAATCAATCAATCAACCATAGACAATTTTCTTTGCACAATAATAAGCTGAAAAGGTGAACTAAGTCGTATCTACATGAATAGTTTGTCAATTGCTTTTCTGTTTGTTTGAATCTAAAAAAACGTAAACACGGCTAAACCGATTTGTTCCGATTTACTGGTGGTATCTCACAAGACCCCAGATATACGATTTGAAAGAATTTTGTAGACTTAAGCCTTTGTAACGCCCAGATCTTCCTTAATCTAATAAGTCTTGATAACCGAGTCTAGAAGCTTGAGTCTAAGAGCGGTCTTTACTTGTAGAAAGACTCTAACGCCGGGTTTATTTTGGTTTAAAAGCTTTCAAAATTTCAGTTCAGAGAATCGGTCGAAATTAAAAAATTGGTACGGAAAAATCTTTTTAGAAATAAATCAATGAAAAAAGCGAAGCTTAATTTGTTACCAAAAAATGAGGGCGTAGACTGCACCAAATCTAAAACTAAAACTTCCGATTAAAAAACTTTTTTGGCAATCGTAATAAATAAAAAATCTCTATGTTATATTCCTTAGTGCTCTCAAGCTTAATTTCCACATCCTCAAGTCTGTCCAATTCTTTTTCCAGCTCGGATATTCTAGGAATAAATTTGCTTCGTTTTTTGCTCTTTTTTTTTTGATAGTTTTTTCCCTATATTTTCTATCATAGTCAGAACTTGACATTAAGTAAGGAGAGCAAATGTTTTCAAAATTGTGTATTGTAACACAATGCCAGATCTTGAACATAACAGAAAATATTTGCAAAGAAAACGAACCAAAACGTTCATTGTTTTGTTTTTAAGTCCAGTTTGGAATTTAAGTATTTTTATTAAGTTTAAGGGATTGTCTTTGTAATTTTACGTGATCCAGCATTACAAATAAAGTTGCATCGCTGATTCACAACGGTATCATTTTTTAATTTCCCTCTTCAGTAATTTTCAGTAAACCCAAAAAGACATTTTTTAATAAGAAAATCTTTAAATAACTAAATAGGGCGGTAGGAGGGGGGGGGGGGGGTATACCTAGTTGATTGATGTTCATCTGCAGTGTCTACATTTGCTTGTTTTGCAGCTTGAAGATCGGAGATTTTTCTCAGATACTTCTCACATCTGTCTCCTAGTGTACAGACAATATGCTAATAAATATTTTACAGAAACCAAGGGGAAGCCGGAAGACAACTAAACAGAATAAAAAAATAAAACTTTTAAAAAAAAAGCTTTTTTTCCAAAATTGCTACAATATAATTTTTTTATAATTCAGAAAAAAATCGCAATCTTTTTAATCGAAAAACTCACCTAACTCTTGGTTTTCCTTTTCCAGTGACAGAATTCTGATTTCAGAATCTTTTAAGGCAGTTTCTGATTCTGAAACAATATAAAAATGCTTAAATGAGAACAAAACAATTTGTTGAAAAAACAGGGGTGTACATTTTCCTAATAATTCATTCCTGTTCTTTTTAGAATATCATTTTTTCCCTCATAAGTGATCTATGTTTGCGCGTAGTTTAAATTAAAAATAATGTTTAGGGTAAAAAGTATCAAAAAGAATGCAAAAAACTTGCCCTCTGATGTCCAATTTTTCATTTTCCCCCCAAATCAAAATCATAGGCGGTGGGGGGAGATTCTGTAAAAAATACATCCCTGTGGATATCTTCATTACAAAAAGCCCAAGGCATCAGGTTTACCCAATACTTACAAAGAATAAGACTGTAAAGACGACCTAGACCTGTTCAAATTTGACAATGCAAAGTTTAAAGTAATTCTTCTGTCTTGTGTGTGGTCTTGAAATGGCTTATTTAATGATTTGGTAAAGAAAGACGGAAGTTTATAGTTGCAAGGAATCAAGAATATAATAAATTCTGTACAGTCGTCTCTAAAGTTTATAGTTGCAAGGAATCAAGAATATAATAAATTCAGTACAGTCGTCTCTAAAGTTTATAGTTGCAAGGAATCAAGAATATAATAAATTCTGTACAGTCGTCTCTAAACTCCCTTCCTTTGTGGGTATAACTCTGTAGACTGTAGATTATTGTTTAGTATTTTTTATTTCTATGTCTTATCTTCTTATCTTTATGTGGACACTTTTTTAACATGGTGTTTTATTTACTACTATCTAAAGAGCCCGGCGTTGCCAGAGGAATTTTTTTTATTTTGATTTTTTTTTAGCCTTTAACACCCCCCCCGGCCACCCATGAGTGTCCACAGAAAATTTCAGCGCAATTGTTCCAGCCGTTTGGCCGGCTATACGCAACATATATTGTTTTATTATATAGATTTTTTTGTTGCTCTGAATCTTACCCTTTAAAGGCATATTTTTAAGGCAGGATTCAAGCTCCTCGTTTCGACGAACCAACTAAATATTCATAATTTTTAAAGTTAATTTAAAAAGGAAAATAAAAACTATTAAATGGCTATTAATCGTAAAACTTAAGAAGATTAAGTAATTTTTTTAATTTAAAAGTGATGCTCAAAGAGATTTTAAAAATTTAAAACAATAATTTTCGTGGATTAAAACGGTTACACTAGCTTACCGTTGTAAGTTCATTCATAAGCGTTTGATTCTGTAATCTAAATTGCTCATCCTGGAAAAAATAAATAAATCATAGAAGAACTCATTGAGTAACAAGCAAGACGCAAGCATTTTATGTATTTGTAAAAAGACAAACGAGATACTGTTAAGTGCCCCTCCATCAAAACAGCGGCATTTCTGACCAACAAAGGTGTCCATTAAACCTTTGCCTTATCAAAAAATTGTAAGAACTGTGAAGATATGCTCGTTTTATAATCTAAAATTCAACAATTTCTCATTCAAGTTTCTCCGCTAAACACAAATATGTAAATCGTCAAAAAAATTTAATTTCTCTGACAGAAAAACGAAGATATCTTCAATTTATTGTTCGCAAAAAGTTTTAAGATTGCCGATGTAAATCTAAAACTTTAATACAAATGCATTCACCTGGAAGCCAAGTTTTTCTTGAAGGAATTCATTTTGCTTCGTCAGATGTTGAAGTTCGGCCGCCTTTAGAGGTCAATTGACAAAATCTGAGGTCAAAATAAGGGTAAAACTATGAGGACACTTTTGTTAGTACAAATATAATACCAAAACCATCTTGCAGTTCAAACATTTTTCTTTGACAAAATTGATTTTTATTCATTCAGAATTTTAGTTTTTGTGTAGATCCAATTACTAATGTAAGCGAGAAAAGAAGAAGTGTATAACTAATCAAGATTGGTGTAAAGATATCCATCCTGAAACTTTAAAATCGTGGCAAATATTTGTTAGAATTTAACCTAGGCCTTTTATCTAGTTATTACTGATGATCTGCAATTGTTTTCTTTAACAAATGTGAAGAGTCCAAATTTCAATTTTGACATTTTCGATTTAATAGTTTCACCCTTAGTCAAAGATTCTAATGTAAACGAATTTGAGGAGGGGGGGGATATACAATACATGTAAAAAGATGAAATATTGTGATGAAGATCTTTAATACTATCGAGATTTTAACCCAAATTCTAACAACACATAATGTTATTAATGAGAAAATGTGTTTCAAATGTCAGATTTTGTTTCCTTTTTTGATCTCTCAACAGTACGGTTTGCTTTCTCTAGCGCTTCTTCCAGAACTTTGATCTTTGCAGTCGCCTCACCCAATCCTTAACGAATATCAGGCTATGTTAGGTTGAACTTTTGCCAATAATCGCATAAATTTATATTATCGCAAAATGTGAGTAATTCTTGTTTTACTGTTATTTGAATTAGACATATTGCCTGATCTCATGGGCACATTAAAAATACAATGTTTTTAATCAAAATTTTCCTGATACAGTCAATTTCTTAATTTAGGAAAATTTATTGAAGTTTGCTGCAGTTTATTACAAGCATTTTCAGCGTTGTGTATATTGATCTATTGATTTTTTAAAGTTTAAATCGAATTACAGTTTATATTATCTATTTGTGTTGTTTTCCGTATTGTTTAATTTTTAAATTGGTTCGAACCAAATATATAGAATTGAACATCCTAGATAAAGAAACGTATAAGAGGTGTTGACTTTTAACTTCTTAAATAATAAACTAGTTGAATTATATGCTAAATGTATTTAAAACAGAAAAGAAATTAGATTTAAAACTATTTTGGTAAAAACGGATGGCCGGATTCAAACACATGTTTCGAGGTTTTACACTTTTACATAACAAGGCTGCGCCCAACTTCCATTTAATTTGTGAACATGTTCTCTTTGTGTAAATTTTAAAATAAAGAAGAAAAACTTCGCGGATTTTTAAGATTTTTAAAAATTAAGAAAAATAAAAAACTTTAAAAAGCAAATTTTTTAAATTTATATCACTTCCCTATGGTCACGTGATATTCCACAAAAATGTGGGCCTGATCGGTTCAGCCGTTTTGACGTTTATCGGATACAAACATACAGACACCCAGACAAGTCAAATTTATACATAGAAGAGAGAAATTTTGAAATTTAAAAGGTTTAAACCAACCATGCTTAGATCTCCTTTCCTTTTCCGCTAGAGTATAGTTAGCAGTTTTCAACTCGAGTAGATTCTCCTAGAGAAGAGTAACTGTAAAGATTAGGCGTAAATATTAATTGTTAATTTTATAACATAAGATTATTGCCCCCCCCCCCTCACCCCCTTCCTATTACTTTTGTACAAACTCTTGTATGTAAGACATGGACTATAGTTTAGCATGTGACCACGGCGCCCGGCCCCTCAAGTCTGTGGCCTATACGCAGCGCTCAGCCACACCCCGACCCCCCTCCTAGTCTGTTCTAGATCTTTGTTCAAAATATGTGACTATAAATCGGTCAAAAATCGAACAGTAGAGTTCAGAGACCCGGCACAGAAATCGTTCTCAAAGAAATTTCACAGTCTTTTGAATTCAAAGAAATTATAATACTAGAATGATGAACAGTAATAAAATGTTACATATTTTCCTACAATTCTTGATTTATTAAAATAAGACCAAATAAATATGATAAATTAATTAATTGAATTAAAATTGAATTAACACCTGTAAACGCTGGAAATCTTGCTCCGACAGTTGATTCGCCATTTTTCAATTTGGATAAACTAACTTAATAGCTAATAATTTATCTCAAAAAACCATCTTAAATCTGGTTCTAACTAGTTATTTAATAAATATTTATTGTCTATTATGATTCACAGAAGTGTTACAGAAAACTACGCGGAATTTTTATTCAACAAGTGCGCATTTCAAAAAGTCGTCTGCATTTGTCTGGTAATGTTACATCGTCTATACGCAACATCCCCCCTACTGAACTTCTGACCTACTAACTTTCCGACCTACTGCAATATCGGACCTACGCCAGCTGTTTATTTTAGTATTATTTAAGGTTTAGGTTAGGTTAAGACAATTTCTGGGCCGTTTTTACATCAATTTGATGTCTTTTTGTGATGTCAAAATGACGTTACTTGCATGCTCTAAAAAGATGTCAATTTGATGTTAATTTAATGTCCGTTGTCTTGCTGGGTGAGCTGGGGGTAAAAATTTTGAATTTTGCGCGCGAAGCGCGCCGGAATTTTTTTACCCCCCCCTAGAAAAATATCATGATGTATATCAAATTATTGGTTTTAATTGGGTTTGATTTGCATTTTCCACTCATTTCTGGGATTTACAAACTCAATCTAATAAAGGCTTCATTACATACCTTTCAGCTTTCACCTTGCTTTATACCTTTCATTATAGTCATAAACCAATTG
>NW_019396719.1:145452-195233 GCF_000591075.1 Eurytemora carolleeae
ATACAAAAAGTACATTTTCAAAGGTTGAAGGGAGGGGAAATATTAGGCTCAAATAAAAAAAATAAAGATAAAAGTGAAAAACGGAGAATTTTAAATTTAAATTTTTTTTCCAAATTTTATGAGTTTCTTTGATTACAATTTTGACTGATACGATCACACTTATTCATGAAAGACTGTTTATTGACCCCAGGATTCTAGGGGGGGGTATTTACCCCCAGGATTCTAGGGGGGGGTATTTACCCCCAGGATTCTAGGGGGGGGTATTTAACCCCAGGATTCTAGGGGGGGGTATTTACCCCCAGGATTCTAGGGGGGGGTAAATAACCCCAATAACCCCCCTTATATCCGCCACTGTATAGAAAGAAAAAAATACTTTAAAATCTCACTTTTGCCCTTAACTAAAAAAGTTTCATTAAAAAAAGCTTTAATTAATGTAAGTATATAATTGATATCATAATTTATTATACAATATGCAATATTGTACAATATGTAACAATGGCACAATGTTACCAAGGGGGGGAACAAAAAATATTTTTTTCACCCCCCCCCCCTACACAAATGCTCTCGTACGCCCCTGATGTCAATATATTTAAATCATGTCAATTTGATGTTTGTTTGATGTCATTTCCAATGTGTTTCGAGTCATCAATGACATATTTTGACATTACTGATCCCTAAATGATTCAATTTACGATACATAACATCTCAATTCTTGATGATCATTCAAATAATGTCACATTTAACAACATATTTAATTACATCAAAATTGGGGCGGAGCAACGTTCCGTTAAGGAAAGAGAGGTTTTCGAAATTAAACGGAAAAGTCCGTTAACAAACAAAAAAATGTATATTAAGCCATTTTTGAAATAAAATAACGATAAAAACACTTTAACTAAAGAGCTAAAACGGTAAATTTCGTTATTTTCTGATTAAAATTGCATAATTAAATTATTTATATTTTAATTAAAAATTTTTTATGTGTTTTGACGTTTTTAAATGTCTTCTTCTGTGTTTGTAAACCGTTAACAAATTTTTTGTCGCCGTTGTTAACGCCGTTTATAATACTGCAAATATACCATTAACGGATGTGCCGTTGACAGTTTTTTAACCGTTAACGCCATTAAATTATTAACCGTTTTTTTCAAAATTACATCTTTTAACATTTTAAATATGTCTCATTAATGTATTTTTACTTTTAAATGACAACTTATAATGTCAATTTACATCTTAATAATGTCTCTTTCATGTATAGTTTTACTTTAATACGTCAAAATAATGTCAATTCACATTATGATACCTAACATTAAGCAACGACATTTAAAAAAAGTCACATATATAGCATTTTAATAAGCCATCAAAATAGTGTCACATTTTAATATTAGATCACAAATGTGCATTTCATACACTGAACAATAATTCCCTCTGGGACCCAATATGCTGCTGCAAACTTCATTCTCTCTAAAAAAATACATGTGATAAATATATTCCATTACTCTCTAATCTATGACGTGTATATACTCTATATGCTAGCTTTTAATGAATATTAGTCCGGTGATCAAACACAGACTTATAATTTTTAAAGATGAAATCCTAAAAGTTTGTACTGAGGAAATATGATGGAAAATACACTCATTTAACAGAAATAAAATAAGTTTAGTTATGGCTTTTATAATAGTATTATTATGTAGAAACAATTCATTAAAATCATTTTAGGGGAATATTTTAATATGTTTTTAAAACGTACATTCGTAGTATATTTTAAAGTTTCACATATTTTTTCCATAGAAAGAACTATTTGTATTTTTCCTATTAAAGAAAGCCTGGCTTTGAACGGTATAAAATATATTAATAGAAAGGGTATTATATATTTACGTAAAGTCTGATATTGATATTATTTTATAACTTATAAACTTTATACAATCCATTAAATAAATTCAGCTTTTACGTCAAGAGAAATAATATATGAGTAATTTCTTATGACCCCTGTCATAAAACAGAGTAGTTTTTCCAATTCCCAACTGTAACAGGTAAACTGAAAAACTTAGTTTGAAATGCTCGAGATAAGGATGACATTTATCAGTTTTGTCTTCACTGTGAAGTGACTAACTGATTTTTGCTTCACAAACAATGGAGAAAGCTTTCAACGTACTTTTTAAACTAGAAAAAACCAATATCATCCACATTATTAAACAGATAAAGGTTTTAAGACAGATGCTGTTGTCATATGGTAATATGGAATGGCCCTCTCGAAATCAACAGCAGTCCCTTCGCAGGCCATCCTTTAATCTATGAAAACAGTCTTATACAAAGAATACGTGAAAAAAGTAAATGCATCATACTATTTCAAAGATCGAAGACGATCTTTAAGTCATCTCTCATTGTTATGTTATGTGACTCTCTGTACATTTTGCTAATCATAATTTTAAACGTATATCTAATAAATAAAACCTGCAAACATTTAGTCTCCGAAATGCCGATGTTGAACATGAAAAGTCCAACATTGTTTACCCGCCATCTTTGCAATCGCAACTTTAGGTCGGTACTCGGTTTAAATGTTTCCTGGGAAATGTTCTCAATATTCGTATAATATAATCAAGTTTTTTTCATTATCTTATCTTTCAACTGTGCATTGTGGTGACTTATTATGAAAGTATTTTATTTGTATAACATTGATACATTTATCACATGTAGCGTACATTGTAAACTATTACATAATTTTAGGAGTTAATTACATTTTATTTATTTATCTATGGTTAATTACCGTTTTGGTAGTTTATATAGGGGATGACGTGGGGGGGGGGGAGGCTGTTACGTTAAGTTTGACTAATCCATTATTTACGTATTACCTTGAAACTGCTCTAGCAGCGGTGAAAGATAAAGGTTCAGTAAAATATAACAGTGTACACTAGAGTTTAGTAGAATACAGTGTATTTAGGAATATAACAGTATACAGTAGAGTTTAGTAGAATACAGTGTATAAAGGAATATAACAGTGTACAGTAGAGTTTAGTGGAATACAGTGTATATAGGAATATAACTGTGTAAACTAGAGTTTAGTAGAATACAGCGTATTAGCAATATAACAGTATACAGTAGAGTTTAGTGGAAAACAGTATATTTAGGAATATAACAGTGTACACTAGAGTTTAGTAGAATACAGTGTATAAGGAATATAACAGTGTAAACTAGAGTTTAGTAGAATACAGTGTATTTAAGAATATAACAGTATACACTAGAGTTTATTAGAATACAGTATATTTAGGAATATAACAGTATACACTAGAGTTTAGTGGAATACAGTATATTTAAGAATATAACAGTATACACTAGAATTTAGTGGAATACAGTATATTTAGGAATATAACAATATACACTAGAGTTTAGTAGAATACAGTGGATTTAGGAATATAACAGTGCGCACTAGAGTTTAGTAGAATATGGTGTATTTAGGAATATAACAATATACGCTAGAGTTTAGTGGAATACAGTGTATATAGGAATATAATAGTATACACTAGAGTTTAGTAGAATTCAGTATATTTGGGAATATATCAGAGTTTAGTGGAATACATTTTATACTAGAATTTAATGGAATGTACAGTGTATTTAGCCAGAGGCGCAACTAGGACTTTTGCTAGGGGGGGGGCAATATATTATTTTGTTAGGGTTTGGGGGGGTAAAGAGGGGGTTTCCCCCCCTTTTTCGAAAATTTTTCGAAAACAAATGTGCATTTTTAAGGATTTGAAGTCGAAAAAAAGTAAATTTTAAGTTGTTGCATGCAGATTTTGCTTTGTTCAATTCAAATCGATTTTTTGTTCTTGTGTTTTTACAAAATTTATACTTCCAACAGCTGTAAAATGAATGATGTGAGTCAATTCATTGTGCGAATCGCAAAAGAGTATTTTTTAATTACCTGGTTTAATTACAGATTAAATTGCAAGAAATAATCATTTATAGTTTCTGGGGGAAAAAAACATAAAAATACATAGGTAAATAATAATTTCAATCATCTACATTGAACGTAAAATTCTTATCTGATAGATAGATAATTCATACGAGAGACATCTGGCGGCCAAACTATCGTCCCCTAAAGTACGTGAACTACACGACCACTATCTATAGAGAGAACGGGCTCAGTGTACAGCTTGTACACTAGAGTTTAGTGGAAAACAGTTTAATTGTATTTTGAATATACATAATAATTTTAGCATATTCCCATTTAAGGAATGAGTACTTACCTCAAAAACTGCAGCGTATACATAAAGAGGAGGCTTTTTATGTACATGATATACTTATCAATGTTGCATTCAATTGTACATAACTCTGTTCATAAATCATATAAATATTTTACTCCTCTAAAGTTGTTTATTATTTAAAAAGCGTATTCATGATAGCCTTTAGATAATAAATCTATTTTGACTGACTGATTGGTTTTCAGGAGCATAACTTACTTGGTTACCCAGTTTTGCCCGGAAACTGAATCCACCTACTTAGTTTAGAACTTTTGAACCAAGCTAAGTACATTCCTGTGGTTCTACCAAGTCCTCAATGCAAATTTAAATCAAATTGATCAATGGGTTCCTGAGTTTAATTCAGACATACACCCAGACAGACATACACCCAGACACCCATACACCAAGACAAACAAAGATAACTACTTTAACTACAATCTATATATCCTATATCCTAGAGCCTAAATTGTAAAATAAAATGATAAACAATAACAAAATTCAGAGATGTAAAAAAACAAGGTTTAATTGTAAATATAAATATTATATAGTAAGCAGTTATGATAATTATTATTATGATAACAATTATAATATTTATATTAATAACAATTATGATAATAAAAATACTTACAACAATAACAATCATATATAAATATAAGAATAATGATAACAATAAAAATAATAACAATTATAAAAATTTCAGATTAAAATGGGAAAAAGCAATCTTCTCAGAAAGTTTTTTATTCTCATGTGGAAAACAGTTTTGGGAAAGGTAGATACAGTGGTCGTCCTATACATCAATACAATGAAGACGACTTTCTATGTTAAATTCTACCAAGTTTTTTTACAGCAGAGACACATAAACCAGTGACGCCCATCTACTTTCTATGGAAGTAATGCCGTTGTCACGTTAAAAAAGGCCCGGGCGTTATATTTGGTCCGGGTGAGTGTTACATGTGAAATCCATGTAGAAAATTGATAGGCTTGCGTGCCACCCCGAACTAACCAGAGTGAGAAGCATTCGGTTTCTTTTATTTGAAATCAAACGTGTTTTCGTCTATAACTCAACAGTCTTTAAACTTACTGATTTGTTTATTTTATACTTTTTCATTCAAAATGTATATGCCAACAAAAAAATATTTAAGATAAAAGGCTATAAAATTATGTAAAATGGGTCAAATTGTGATCGAAAGTTACATGTTTTCTAAAATATTGACCAAACCGTTAAATCCACGTGGGGCAGGCGTGCGCTTAAAAACCATGTCTATCCAGACAATCCCTTTAAAATTAAAATATTCATTTTATTTACAAAAATACTGTTAAATGAAACTAAATCAAATAATTTTAAATGTTTAATGAAAGGAAATCAAAGCTTATACATATAGATATTTAGGAAGTCATCATCATAGTATAAATAAAAACGCCAACCACTGTATTATTTTGGAAATTTTCACTATTAGTGTCGATTGCCCCCCCCCCCCTCCGCCCCCGCTCTATCTTGTATGCTTATAAATTCTAAATATGTTGGGTAAATGCATTCCGTCTTTATGTTATACTAGATTGAAAGTTAATTTCTTATATTTCTACAAAATGAAAAAGAAAATATCCTCCATAGGTGTCACTAAGAATTGTTGTTCAGGATATCAATTGTAACTTTCTGAATTTGTATGGACTCTACGTTCTTCGGTACAACAAGTCGTTTTAATTAATTTTCTCCTTATTATAGGCGCAACAGATAGAAGTAAGATTAGTAGCTATCAATAGCGATTATTTTTCGCCTTAAGCTTATACCCCCTTTCATTTTTCGTGAACACTCCCTTTAAGGGGTAACTCTGAGAGTCGTTCTTGGCCCTCGTCATCAATCCCTTTAACTTTTTAGAAACGGCATTGGATAGGTACTCTGCTGGAAATAATTATTCCTGCAGTCTTATTTTGTGCCCTAGTAGCGCTTAGAACTGAGGGTAAGTATCTTATTTTGTGCCCTTGTAGCAATTAGAACTGAGGGTAAGTATCTTATTTTGTTTTGTGCCCTAGTAGCACTTAGAACTGAGGGTAAGTATCTAATTTTGTGCCCTGGTAGCGCTTTAAACTGAGAGTAAGTATCTTGTGCCCTTGTAGCACTTAGAACTGAGGGTAAGTATCTTATTTTGTGCCCTAGTAGCATATAAATCTTAGGGTAAGTATCTTATTTTGTGCCCTAGTAGCACTTAGAACTGAGGTTAAGTATTTATTTTGTGCCCTAGAACTAAGGTTAAGGAAAATATAACAAAATGCGAAACCTAAAGTTTGCAAAAAAAAATTCAAGTTTTTTTCTGAAATCATCCATCTCCTTAAATATCTTTTCCATCTCCTTTCTTACAATTTTAATTTGGGTGTTTCAATGTTAAAAATAATAACACTTTTTAAACAAAGAAATTTAAAGTTTATTTTAATTTTCTTTTCCCCCATTCCTTTTGAAAATCACAAAACTTGATATGACTTCAAACTATGATTTTTTAATTCCTGTATCTTTACAACCAAATGTCGTAGACCTTTGATATTTTAATCTATAAATTTCAGGTGGTGCTGCATTTGAACCTGAACCCCACAACGCCAGTATAGAAGCTACAGTTTTTCTTCCTCTTCAATACTGCTTAGGCATAGATGAATAAATACATAGATATTCAAAATAATGAAGACGACTTTTGATTTTAATCTTTGATTTCTGTTAGGCTTTCAATCAGCAAGGATATAAATAAAATTGGAAACAAAGAGAAGATGTCAATTAACACGTTCTCTTTCTTTAATTGTACACTTGTGTTTTGAAGAAAGCTTGCTAAAAATCAAAACTTTGATGGAAAAGTCGTCTTTATTGTTTTGATTTAAACGCCGACCACTGTAGTAGTTCAAGTACAGTGCAGTACAGTTTAGTTTAGAACAGTACAGTACAGTACAGTACAGTACAGTACAGTACAGTACAGTACAGTACAGTACAGTACAGTACAGTACAGTACAGTACAGTACAGTACAGTACAGTACAGTACAGTACAGTACAGTACAGTACAGTACAGTACAGTACAGTACAGTACAGTACAGTACAGTACAGTACAGTACAGTACAGTACAGTACAGTACAGTACAGTACAGTACAGTACAGTACAGTACAGTACAGTACAGTACAGTACAGTACAGTACAGTACAGTACAGTACAGTACAGTACAGTACAGTACAGTACAGTACAGTACAGTACAGTACAGTACAGTACAGTACAGTACAGTACAGTACAGCAGGCCCGTAGCCAGGATTTGACCAGGGGGGGTGCAACCTGATGCGCTGCAGGCGAAAAAATTTTTTGGGGGGTTTTTAATGATTTTTTTAAACAATGTTTGGTTTGGTTTTACAGTGGTATATGGTTGTTTTTATTACATTGTCAATGCACACTATAAAGGCTAACCTTTTTAACAAGTGTATTTGAGCTTTTAAGGGAGTACTGCTTAACTAACAGAGTCAAGTAATCATTTATTACTTTGACTTTGCAATATGAAAATGATATGATCTTATTTCTTATTCATTTAAAAAAAGCTTTTCAAGGGTTAAGGGGGAAACCCCTCACCACGGAAATGCCCAAAAAAAAACAGACTCATAAAACATAGCACACAGGTCAAGGGGGCGGGGGGGGGGGGGCTAAAAGTCTGAAAGTTTACAGGAGATTACCATTTCATTTACATGGGACTCTATGCATATAATTAATAAATCATACTGTTTTAATTAGACTTAAACAACTATTAAATGAATATGAGTAAATTTTGATGTTGTGTTATATTTAATCAACAGAGTGTACTGATCAACTGTTAGTTGCGATAGGTCACAGGAGAGACATGACTCAGGGGTTGAGTTGAGAGAGTACACAAAAACTCCGTCACACTTTCAATGAGTATAATGCACAAATAGATTATAATTTGGTTTGGAAATCAATTCTTACTCGGGCTATATAATTTATAACTAGATTTTAGAAACAATTTCTTTTATATGGGACAAGGGGGGGGGTGCAAATTCATCATTGCACCCCTCTTTCAGAAGAAAGGGGGGTGCACCTGCACCCTTGCACCCCCCCTGGCTACGGGCCTGGTACAGTACAGTTTAGTACAACAAAGTACAAGATTTAACTACTGTTTATTGTTAATTCATGAATATGTTTACTAGGATTCCAGGGAAACCAGCTTGGGTGAGAATCCTTTTCTATAATTTTTATACATGGATCTTGAGAAAATATTTGATTTTATAAAATACTTAATTTTTAAAACTCTTTCACAAAATGTTGATATACATTCTTGAATTTAACAAAAGTATAAAAAAATTCGATGTTATCTTCAAGAACTTCGGTTTTAAAGAAAACCTTGAGTTATACGAATCCCTCACTTGAAAAACATTTAACTTTGGTTTAGAAAATTCTTAATTTAGGCAAATCGTTTGTTGAGAAAGGTTTTACTAAAAAACTCCATTTTTCTGTTTTGAAATTTTTTTTTTAAATTCGTGATTTTTCATTATTGATTCCGGCAGAATTTTAATTTGTTTCTGATAAATATCATATTTCTGTTTTAAAATTTAATATTTTCTTGTTAAGGTTGAACTCTAGGAACTCGTCTATGTACCAGCTCCTCTATTACCCAGAGAATGAGGAGACTAAAACCTTGATGACAAATCTGGGTAATAAATTTGTTTATTTATTTACTTTATCATTTTTTTATTTGTTTATTGTTTAACAAACACTAGAAAAAATTTGAAATTTAAAGAAAAAAATAATGAAATAAAACATAATTTGAATATTGGAAAAAAAAAGAATTTTGAAAATTTTAAATTTGATTTAAAATTTGTGCAGAGCTGAGATTGAATATAACTCTAAACCCGTTGTGTTCCTCTTACTCTGGGGGAATCTTCAATATCACAAAATCTACATTCTGTAAGTAAAATATTTTTAGTTCTTTTCATTTGTAGGTTTATCGTGTTTGAACGACTATTTTGTACGTTTTTTTTCTTTCTTTCGTTTAGTAAAACCGTTTGTTCACAAAAAACTATCGTTTTTTAAAAGTTTGTTCCAAAAAATCGTTCGTTTGTAATCAAAAATTTAGTTCGTTCACAAAAACGATGCATATCCCTAATTGTGGTGACGAGGGTAGCCCTGCTCATTTTTCTTCCGTCAATATGTACTTTATCTACGATATATTACAAAACAGTAACACGGGGTTAAAAAGAATATAGTTCCAAAGTTCTTGGTATTCTAAAAATCAGTTCCTTTTGTCTAAAAAATACAGTTCCTGGTGTCCAAATAATAGTTCCTTGATGTCCGAAAAAAACAATCGTGTATGCCAAAAAAAACAATTCCTGGTGTCCAAAAAAAGTTATGTGAAAAAAATCTTTGTCGAGTACCAAAAGAAATATTTTTAGGGTTTAAAAAATGCAATTTGGGCAAAAAAGTCATGATTTTCTTAAGATATGTGCACGCTTGTCTGTCCTCTCACCCTTCTGGATATTTAGTGAAGGATGCAATGTAGGAAAAATGTAGTGGAAAAGAAATTAAACATTTGTAACATTGCTTAAAATTGTGACGGTTGTTGTTTATGTTCTTGTGGGGATTATTTCTTTGAAGAAAAAAATGATAAATCACTGAAGGGTGAGTTTGCATCACAGATATTTATTCATCTATGGTTTGCATCGGAAAAAAATAAATAAAAATGATTGGTGATTTTATGAAAAATGATTCAAGATTTTCATGATTTTCAAGTTACATAAATTGTAGCATTAATAGATAGGATAGATAGATAACATAAATAGATAGGATGATTCAAGATGTTTATGAATTACAATTTACATAAATTTTAGCATAAATAGATAATATGATTGAAGATTTTCATGAATTAAAAGTTACATAAATTGTAGCATAAATAGATAGGATAAATAGATAGCATGAATAGATAGGATAATTCAAGATTTTCATGAATTACAAGTTACATAAATTTTAGCTTTAACAATTTCGAGATCACTAATATTTTTTCATTTAAGAACATACAGAATTGTTTGGGTCTTAAATTATTTTATTTATATTTTACCAGTTTTAAATGCATCACATAAATATTTATTTAGATTTTTTACATTTAGAAGAATGAAAAAGTGTAAACTAACTAAAACGTGTTTTATGCAGTGGATGCTCATTTATATCACAAGAAAAATAATTTTGATTATTATACAAGAATTGAACATGGTACAAATTGATTGAATAATCTTCATTGATTAAACCATATTTTACCATAAAGGAATTGAGTCTTTGTCACAAAATCTAACACCAATATCTGTGTTACCTGATAACGTAAACTTTGATATTTCAAGCTAAGATTATTTGATCTATCAGAATTCATAGTATGAAATATCTAAGGCCTAAGGCATTGGGTTGCAAAGATATAGTGATTAGAAAATCAGAGTTTGTGGCAAAGACTCAATTCCTTTGTTCAACCAAAAATTAAATATTTGCAACCAGACCAATCATACTGAACTTATCATCTTCACTAAAAATAATTAATCTAAAAATAATTAAATTATTTATTAATCATTAAATTTTCTTAAATTCTTTCTAATTAAATGTGAATCTCTTTGACAATTACTTCTATTTCCAATCAACATAAAGGGACTGTACACTGCAAGTTTAAATGATCCTGTCCATATTCGATTCACAACGGGACCCTTTGAACCTTTGACACTGATTTATATATTTCGTTCAAAACACTGTTTTCCAGTGCAGTGAGCTCCGCCCTAATGACTTCACATTTGTCCCGAAAACAGATGTAAATATGTATTTTATACCTTACAGTGCAGTACAGCACAGTACAGTACAGTACAGTACAGTACAGTACAGTACAGTACAGTACAGTACAGTACAGTACAGTACAGTACAGTACAGTACAGTACAGAGTACAGTACAGTACAGTACAGTACAGTACAGTACAGTACAGTACAGTACAGTACAGTACAGTACAGTACAGTACAGTTCAGTAAAGTACAGTACAGTAATAACTTTACAATAATAAACATTAAACAACAATATTTTTAAAATATAAAATAGTTTGCTGTTGATATTTACCAGCGTTTCTGAGAAATAAATATAAAAGCTGTTATACATTTAGACTCCATTGTAAAATCAGTTGGTCACTTTAAAATTAAGATACAGTCCCTTTAAAACACTATTTAAAAGTTTAAAATTTTACCCTTCAAAGTATTTCATGCATCTCTCTGCTACTCCTTGGAGAAGTTCGTCTTCCTACAACCCATTTAATATTAATAATAATACTAATAATAGTAATAATAATAATAATAATAATAATAAATCAACTCTTGCTTGAGCTATATAATTGGTAACTAGATTTTAGAAAATTATGAGAAACAATTTCTTTTATATGGGACTGGGGGGGGGGTGCAAATTCATCATTGCACCCCTCTTTCAGAAGAAAGGGGGGTGCACCTGCACCCTTGCACCCACCCCTGGCTACGGGCCTGTAGANATAGATAGATAGATAGATAGATAGATAGATAGATAGATAGATAGATAGATAGATAGATAGATAGATAGATAGATAGATAGATAGATAGATAGATAGATAGATAGATAGATAGATAGATAGATAGATAGATAGATAGATAGATAGATAGATAGATAGATAGATAGATAGATAGATAGATAGATAGATAGATAGATAGATAGATAGATAGATAGATAGATAGATAGATAGATAGATAGATAGATAGATAGATAGATAGATAGATAGATAGATAGATAGATAGATAGATAGATAGATAGATAGATAGATAGATAGATAGATAGATAGATAGATAGATAGATAGATAGATAGATAGATAGATAGATAGATAGATAGATAGATAGATAGATAGATAGATAGATAGATAGATAGATAGATAGATAGATAGATAGATAGATAGAAAGCTGACCTGCTTAAAAGCATCCAGTAAATCCTTGTTTTGACCCAACCCTGCTCCTCTCTCCTCAGCACTCTTGTCCTGTTTTTTTGATAAAATTAAACTTTTAAAAAATTTTATTAAAACATGTTTTTTTTTAAATTTATTAAAATGACCTGGTTCTCCTCAATCCAAGCTTTTAGAACACTCCCATCTGCATACGCCATCTTTTCTCCACTAGTTTATTTAGACTACATGTACAGTACAGTACAGTACAAGTACAGTACAGTACAGTACAGTACAGTACAGTACAGTACAGTACAGGCCCGTAGCCAGGGGGGGGGGAAAAAAATCATTGAAAACCCCCCAAAAAAATTTTTCGCCTGCAGCGCATCAGGTTGCACCCCCCCTGGTCAAATCCTGGTCACAGGCCTGGTACAGTACAGTACAGTAAAATAAAATGCATCACATCAAACAAAACAATAAGGATTTGAAAACTTATTTTTTCATTTGAAATATTTTTTTTTCCATTTACCCGTTGGCCAAAATGTTGAGTATTGAGACGACCCCTCCGAAATTATGCTTCTCCTTTATTACGTAGAAAACTGGATCCTAAAGAAATAAAAACTTTTGTTGTTAAATTGTCTTCCAAAATGTTTGAATTATGAATATTAGCTGTTCAAATATCATTAAATCAAACGTTCGAAAATGTTTGTAAATTTTTTTTCCTTCAAAGTAAGTTTTAATCCATTAAAGTGTCCAAGAATAATGTTTATAATCATCCATGCATGATTTGACATTGTAAGGTCCTGATCACATTAGCTAAACAAATAGATTTTATCTTATTTTATTTAAAATTCCGTTAAATTTTTCGGTTTCTTTAAGAAGGGGATATTATTGTTAAAAAAATACAAAGGAGTTTTGCCACAAACTTAAATTTTTGAATTCCAATATCTCAGTGACCTGATGTTGTGAACCTTTGATATTTCAAACTTAGATAATTTGAGCTAACAGAATTCATAGTTTGAAATATCTAAGGTCTCCGACATTTGGTTGGGACAATTTAAGGATTAGAAAAATAGAGTTTGTGGCAAAGACTCAATTCCTTTTCAATAAAATGAAAAATGAAAATACTACCTCGCTTTCCTCTCCTTCTACAGTGTTTAACTTTTCACTAAAAAGATTCATGAAACTCTAAGGGAGTGTTGTGTATACTAATTTTTATCTTGATGAAAAATCCGATCAGAATTACGAACTGTTTTTTTCTTTTGAATATTTTTCAAATTTATTTTTAAATTAAAGAAAATTTTTTAATTTTTAATTTTTAAAATAATTTATCGTTTCTGTTCCGTTCTTATTTAATCAATTTGAATTATATTAATGTATTACGTCAAAAAGGCAAATTATTTTATAAAAATTAGAAAAATTAGAAAAATTATACAAAAATTACAAACGAGATGAACGGGCTTTTCCATTTATTGCAACTTTAAAAATTATATAATGAGGGAAAAAAGGAAAAAAATATATTGCTGTGAACTTATCAAACAAGATAAAATCAAATGTTTACAATTGTCTCTGTATTTAACTAGCTTTACCTTGGAATAGTAAGAAGAATTCCAACAATATTTTCATAATTATCATCTTCACTAGGGCTCAGGCTTACAATGTCTACCGCCTGAAATAGTTCGAAAAATAACCGTTAGATGTCTCTGGCGTTAATTGTATCGTATAGCTTGCAAAATAGCTAAATGGTTTAAGCATAGTGTCAAGTGTATTGTATCGTATAGCTTGCAAAATAGCTAAATGGTTTAAGCATAGTGTCAAGCTGGCGTTAATTGTATCGTATAGCTTGCAAAATAGCTAAATGGTTTAAGCATAGTGTCAAGTGAATTTTGCCTCACTATTAACCCTTGTTTGAAAATAAATTTGAGTTTAGAAGGATGGAAGTTGAAAATGAGCAAAAGGATGGGAGACCTGGTTTATAACGCATTTATTATACTTCTTTATTCTCATTTAAAGGGACTGTAAGCGTATATCAAGATAAAACTTGCAATGCACTATTCACAAGAGTACCCCCTTAAAAGCTTTGTGTGGTCAAGATGAATTAGACTTCAAAGTTTACAGTTTTATTAACTATTGATTTATTTTTAATTGGGGTTTCTCTACCAAAGTGAACTTCGCATTATATATAAGGTGCCAGTAATAAGGCATAAAGAAATAAACGATAATCAATCAATCAATCTGTTTAAGGAAAAAATTTCATTATTTCCAAAAGTAATTTTAAACTTAGAAAATCAACAATATCTTCCACATTTTTGATCAGATAAATGTTTCAAGGGTACTGTTGTGAATCTGGAATTTCCATCTTGGAATAAAGGATCACTTAAGATTACGGGTACAGTCCCTTTAAATACCTTGATATTAGTTGTCCCAAGTCTTCCTAGAACATCATTGATCAGATCAGGACAAGATTCTAGAGAAAGATTCATTTTTATCTGAAATAATATCAAAAATTATAAAGAATAAGAAAAAAGTAAGAATTTTGATTTTGTTCCACATGTAATTTCGGCCGAAAATATTTTTTTTTGTGTAGACAATGCATAAGAAAACTAGATGTCTTTTTTATCTATTCTTTGCCCTAGCGATCATCTTTAAAAAAATTTCCGACTATTTTTCAACCCTTCTTAGCTATGAACTATTAAAGTTCATAGCTAAGCTATTATTTTTTAATCAGCTGGCCTTAAAAAATTGAAGTATATGCATGCATAGCAACTTTACACCTTTACTGTAAGTCTATAAATATATTCAGACGCCCTAGCCTTTATAGGGTTAACACGCAGAGTAGATATTGATAGAGGTTCAACGTGTACTGAGTACAGCAGGACAAAACTGTACAATTTTAGAAAAGTTGGGATTGTTAGTGTACATAGCCGTAAAAACAAGTTATTTTTCCAGTGCTTCCTTTTTTACTTTCTTATTTTTTGTTTACATTTTAGGAGGAAAATATCTATCTATCTCTCAGATAATTTAGTATTGATATGTAAACCGACAAAATGCCTACCAAATATATGATCTAAATATATGCCAAAATCGAAGTTTAAAACAAACCCCTGCAGACCCTGCAGTATATGTACTATATGAACCCCACTTCCTCTTGAAATCGAGGTTTCGTTAGATAAGTTGGCTCAAGGTACTAATGCAAGGAAATTTAATTGCGGTCATGTATACTCTGCGTCATATTGAAACCAGTTCTCCCTGGGCGGACTTTGTAAACAAGAAAAGATGCATCAATGTTCGTTTAGTATACGAGGAGGATAAAAGCATTTAATTTTGATAATTTTGAAAATTCACAGAACAGTTTCCTATGACCAGAATATTTCATAGATTATTTTTGTGAAAATGGATTCCATGTCATGCTGTGAAATCCGTCTTGTGTTTACTTTTCCGCCCAAAGACAGTACACTGCATTACAAAAAATGCGTACACCTCTGAAATAACTTTCCTTGCATTAGTACCTTGAGTTGGCTGAGTGTCTATCTTTGTCTATGGGTTAAAACTGTAAGAAACACACACGTCTGTCTGAACTTTAATATTAACTTGTTGAAACAATAATAACTTTAATATTAACTTGTTGAAACAATAATAACTTTAAACGAGGAAGTATATGGTTAACAATTGAGGAGGTATGAGTTGTTTTGCTAGGAGCTGAATACAAACTGTTATATTCTGAGTCATGGTTAAAATATGGTTTCCATTAATAAATGCATTGCATGGAGTTCTATACAAATTACATGCATGTCCCAAAACTCAAGCAAAAATATATTGAAATGATTTTTTTCTTTTCTTTTGCTGGACAGTTCAAAATTAATGTCTGACAAAAACTATAAAAATATTTTTTTTTCTATATCTTAACCCTATCTTTCTTGTGCTATTTTTGTCTAAGATATACACCCACCCCTCTCCCTTATGATTTTTCTCTTAGAGTTGAGATAGGGGAATTTGATACATGTCCATTGTCCAATGTCCATAGTCCAACTTTAAATTAAATTATACCTCTAAATTTAATGGTTAGGGTGCTAGATTTAAAAAAAGGTTCAAAAAGTACGACGGGAAAATGCTACAAAAGCTGTTTTTAAGTTATAGGGAAAACCACAGGGAAATTTTTAAACTTTTATATTTCGGTTTGATTAAGTTAAGTTTGAATTGTTGAAAAATTAAAAAAGTCTTGAATTTTTTGCTTGGTTTTAAAATGCCAGAGTCTGAATTTAATGAATTTAAGCCACGTCTCAAATCCGCCAAAAACCGGTTTCAATTGAGCGTCGGCTTAAACCTCGAAAGTGGATCCAATCTCAAATTTAAGCCGCTGCTCAACTTCTTTAAATTTGGCCTCAGCATTGATTTCTGGGATAGGGTTTTGTGTACGGAATAAATGTGTTTATAAAATATGCAACTATCAATATATTGTTAATGAAACCACGCAATATAGTCTCACGATATTGAAAAATATATTTAATTTTATCAAAATTTTATGGTGTAACATATGCGATGTGTTATTCAAATACACATAGACATATCATATATGCAAGTGCAAACTAGACTGAAGGAAAAGGTCAAATTTATACGATGTTACTTGTCCAACATTGCGATCTCGTAACTCTTCTGGTTTAGATTTTACGCGCAAGTATGACAAGGGTACACCAAATATGAGAAATTCATAACATCGTTTTTCTTCTTAATAAGTGGAGAACATAAGATTTCAATCTTCTATGCAATTTACTTCATTTTGACATGAATATTAACTTTTAGATTAATATTTCCGGTGATTGCGGTGCTTATTGAATCGCAAAAAAAGAAAAAAACATCACCAATTTATGTTAAAGGGATTGTAAGCGTAATTTCTAGTGACCCTCTTTGCAAAGATAACAATGCCTGATTCACACTGGTACTTTGTCTAATCAAGTGTTAATTAGGTATCAGTGTTTTTAATTTTGAAAACTGATTACTTTAAATTGTGGTTTCTCTTTAGAAGATTCTTGCGCTGATTGCACATTTCTACTGCAGAAATTATCAAATTAGTACATTCAAACATAGAAAACGACATAAATAATGAGGATGAGGTTTATAAAGCTATAGTGTTATTTTATTCATTTATATTTTTATTACATAAAAATTTAATATTTTTTCAATTTTTTTTTATTTTAAAATTATATCAATACGTACTTCCGATTCATTGAAGCATGAAGTTTAATTAAAAATATTGTATGATTGAATACACTTGATAACAGTAGTAAATTCATGAATTTAACTTAAATTTTATTGAGCAGGGGGGTGAGCTTCTCCAACCAAGAATGGTTTTGAAGAAACACCATTAAGCTCATACAACTTTCCATTCACCTAAAAATATTGAAAGAAAAAAAACTAGAAAAAAAAGAAACCTTTTATTATGAGGAAATATATTCATAGTTTTTTATAATACTGGCTGAAGTGTCCAGCGTTGCCCGTAGCGATTTAAAAATACCCGAAATATTTTTGGTTTTAGAAATGTCGAATTTCATTTTTTTCCCCCGGGGACGTATATATATTATGAGCGAAGAGCTTGTTTATATATATTACAAATTTTAAATCAAAAATTAATGAAAAAGGACAATACAATGTATATTGCAATATATTATACAATATATAATGCAATATATAATTCAATATATAATGCAATATATAATTCAATATATAATGCAATATATAATTCAATATATATTACAATATATAATACAATATAATAAAGCAAGACATTTGTATATATATACATGTTGCGTTTAGCCGGCCAAGCGGGTGGACCGATTGGGCTAAAATTTTTTGTGAATACTCATGGGTGGCAGGGGAGTGTTATAGGCTAAGAAATATTTAGAAATTTTTTTTTTCATTTTTTTTTATTCCACGGCAACGCCGGGTCCTTCAGCTACCACAATATATAATACAATGCGTCATAAATCATGAGATTACCATAATTAATATTATTTTGAAAAAAAATTAATTTTTTAAATTTCTTAAATCAAAACCTGAACATAAGCAATGATGGAGTGAGTTATATCTTCTGTCAGATCTTCTTTATCCTAGATAGATAGATAGATAGATAGATAGATAGATAGATAGATAGATAGATAGATCGATAGATAGATCGATAGATAGATAGATAGATAGATAGATAGATAGATAGATAGATAGATAGATAGATAGATAGATAGATAGATATATAGATAGATAGAAATAACTATTTATCTAAATAACTATCTATCTAGATAACATTCTATCTCTATAACTATTTATCTAAATAACTATCTATCAACATAATTTTCTATCTAGATAACTATCTATATATCTGTCTAATATTAAGACTATATTAACTCCTGTGCAGTGTGCACATGGTGTGTCTGATTTCAACCAAAGGTTCTCACAAACTATATTTTGGCTGCGCGGCACTGGGAATTTCGAAATTGGCGCGCGTGTGCATTACTAAACAATATAAAATATAAATAAAATTAAAATAATACAGATAAAGTTGAAATCAGTCCCACACATATTTGGATCTTTGGCCATTGAGAGAGGAATTGAGTCTTTGCCACAAACTCAAATGTTCGAATCCATATTTCTTTCCAACCTGATGGTTCAAACTTGAATTATTGGATTCAATATATATCATATATTATGAACTGCGACATGGGTTGCAAATATATATGGAGTTTTAATTTAATGATGCTGATGAATAAGTCTAAATAAAACATGACAGCTGGCGAAAGAATTGATTACTCTCCTCAAATTCTAATTTTTTAATGCTTTAAATAATTCAGCCTGATGTCTTGGAACATTTATATTTCTAGAATCGAGATCAAATTGTCAAAATTTGAAATATCTAAGGTTTTTAAATAGGAACTATATTTAATGAATAGGGATCACGGTGGACTAAGCCAGTGGGGTCGGTCAAATAGGCCTAGTAAAAAGTCTGAACGCGCCATGGGAGTTGTCATAGTTAGCCCTCCGACGGGACTACGACAAGAAAATTGACCCCTGTCGTATGTTAGTCTGGTTAGGGCGATGTACTGTACCATATAATCCGGTCAGTACACGCTGTTATCTGGCAGGCCGGTACAAACTGGGCAGGTCCTGTTCGAATTCAAATTTACTATGGCCCAGAGTGGGATAAGGAGTTTGACTCGAGCCGGTGCACTTAGTGTTTCAACTACGTCTATGGGTTTCAACTACGTCTATGGATTTAAACTACGTCAATGGGGTTCAACTACGTCTATGGGTTTCAACTACGTCTATGGATTTCAACTACGTCAATGGGGTTCAACTATACGTCTATGGGTTTCAACTACGTCTATGGGTTTCAACTACGTCTATGGATTTCAACTACGTCAATGGGGTTCAACTACGTCTATGGGTTTCAATTCTACGTCTATGGGTTTCAACTACGTCTATGGGTTTCAACTACGTCTATGGGGTTCAACTACGTCTATGGGGTTCAACTACGTCTATGGGGTTCAACTACGTCTAACTTAACTTATCTCATCAGATCTGTCCCAGGTTTCAAAGATGTAAAGATTAGAAAATTAGAGTCTGAGGCGAGTGTAAAGATTTTGTTTTGTAAATTCCTTCCTTTCTCTGGTCTTCCGAGTTGAGTGGAGTACTGATATAAACCTACGTACACTACACATACCTGGGGTTCCGAGATTCTTAGATAGATAGATAGATAGATAGATAGATAGATAGATAGATAGATAGATAGATAGATAGATAGATAGATAGATAGATAGATAGATAGATAGATAGATAGATAGATAGATAGATAGATAGATAGATAGATAGATATTAGAAAGCTGGGAGAAAGCTTATAAAGTTCAATGATGTGCCCTTTTCACAAAATAAATCGATGATGTATAAATATCTAAACATTTCAAATCTAATTATTGAAATTATTCTTGGGAGAAATTAAATATTTTGTAAAAAATATTTTTTCTGAAAACCGTAAACACAAGAGTACACTTTTGTGGTACGACATAATGTTTTGAATAACAAAGTTACTTTTAACTGTTTAACTCTTGTCGTAGCCTCTCTGAGCACAATAATAAAATTGGACATAATCGATAACTTTTCCAAAAGGCGTTGTTTCAACTGACTCTCCATATATTTAGTGGCATGGTTCGATTCACAATGTTGCCCTTACAACCGCAATTGCATCTGTAATCCGATACAAATCCATAGTTTCTGAATAAGAAATGCCCAAGTCACCTTTGACAGAAACCACAATTGAAAAATATAAAGGAATAGAGTTTTTGTCAAAAACTTAAGCTTTCGAATTCCAATATCTCAGTGACCTGATGTTGTTAACCTTTTATATTTCAAACAGAATTCATAGTTTGAAATATCTAAGGTCTCCGACATTTGGTTCAGAAAATATAAGGATTAGAAAATCAGAGTTTGTGACAAAGACTCAATTCCTTTTTAAATATTTTAGAGATATTGACAAAAACGATTTATCAAAACGATTCGAAAATCTGTTTTCGTATTTCGTTTTGAGAAATCGTTTAGTTAATTTCGTTAATCACAGAAGAAAAAATTCATAATGCAATTAAAGCAAACTTATCGAAGAAACAATTTTGCAATTTAATTAGAAATAGTAACTTGCATTTTAACTTTTAACCTCAAAACGTTGCCTATCACTATAGTATTCTTACATAAATTCTTGCATATAACTGTTTAATACAGTTGATTACAGAGGAAAATGGTTTTTAGAAAATTGTTTGTGCTGGCTTGGAGACATTTTATAATTAGAAGGAAGAAAATTTATATTTATTTTATATTTACAACAATTTTCGAAGATTTCCTTCTTTTTTGTGAAGTTCTAAAGCAATGTAAACTGTTAAAACAAATAAATACAAAAAATTTACTTTTCTTAGGCGATGTTTTATTTCCACAGCAGTTGATATATTTCTTCCTTGCCTGTTAATATGTATAGTGGTTCTAATAGGAAATTTTTACAATTACATTAAAAATTAGTGAATAAATTAAAAATCTAATGGATTTTTTTTAAGCAAACAACATTAATGGTGGAGGGGGGGGGGGTTACATAAAAATTAATAAATATATATAGTCTTATTTAAAACCTATGATTTTAATCAATACAATAAAAAAGTATCTTTGTTCTGTTGAGTTATTATATTTATAGCTATAGAGGGAAATTCCATGGCTCGTTTTATAATAATTTTTTATTTATTTATGTATTAAGTATCTTATTGGGCGTTTCGAGTCCATCTTTCATTTCAATTTTCCTTTCAGCATTTTCTCTTCGATAAAACAAAACAAAAAATTAAGGGGATTTACAATTTATTTTCGTGGATTTTGAAAATTTTACGAAAATAATAAAATTTGGAGACAGCTTTTTTAATTGTTAGCATATCCATAAACCTTCCCTGGGGTCATGTGAGGTCCCGTACAAAATTTGGGCCCAATTGGTTCAGCCGTGTTGACGTTTATCGATCAAAAACAAACACCCAAACAGACAGAGAAAGAATATATACATATATAAATATAGATTATTGTAAATCTCCCATTAGCTCAAGGAGGAAGCCTAGAGGACAGATTATCAAAACCAACTTTATTTGAAACCGAGTCTCCAGCTGAATTATTCTGCAGGATTGTGATACCAATCTTAGATTCGTAATCTTTGAACGGACCATACACTTTTTTTCTGGATCAATTTTGATTTGAGTCATCAAATTTTCCTTTCATTATTAGATATACCTTTTGTTTTAATAACCCCCCCTTCACCAATCCTTTTACTATCTCTGAAAAACACTGGGCTTTCATAAACCGGTTTTATAGACGAACATACAAGAACCATCAGCTGTTGTTCTATCCAGCTGAGCCCCTCTTCTCCACCATGATGAATAAAGTTGAACAGAGTTTGAACAACTTCTTTGCACTCTGTAACATCAACAGATTCATACAAAATTCTTTAAGTAAGAAGATTTAAGAAGATAATAATTAAGATTAAGAATGAACATATTGATAACTTGCTCAAGTGCCCGGCGTTGCCCGTGTATTTTAATAACACTTTTAAAAAAAACATTTTGATTTTTGAAAAATAACAAATTTAAGCCACTTTGGTCAAGTTGTTTGGCCAGCTATAGCAACATTTATATATTTTTAATTATATGAGTGAAGAGCTTTATTGTATAGAGAAAAGAAGGAAGATTAGTTTTTCTGATTTGTTGATTTATATATTTTGTATTTTTTTTTATATATTTTACTTTATAACTCTGCGACTAGGACTGGCTAGGGGACTGGGCGCTGTGGTCAGAAGTATGACTAGCAGCTGTTAAACCACATGTAGCTAGTAGGTCAGAAGTCTGACTAGCAGCTGTTAAACCACGTGCAGCTAGTAGGTCAGAAGTATAACTAGCAGCTGTTAAACCACGTGTAGCTAGTAGGTCAGAAGTGTAGTATCAGAATTTGGCATAGGTCAGAAGTACGGTATAGCATAAGATACACCAGAAAATAGATAGATAGATAGATCTCCATTGATTTGATTCACAGTAGACACCAAGCCTTCTGAGATCCCTGATTGAATTAGCCACTACCAGACAGTTGACTCAAGGGTGTAGGGCTTCAGGCTTCCACAAGTTCATAGGGTTAAATAGTTAACATTTATTCGAATTGATCTTTTTCAGCTGTTCGGCCTGTAAGTAGCATAGATGAAATTGAGACGGTAACAGCTGCCTCATCAGTCACTGGAGACTCTGACACTCCTATCATCTATGGCGGAATCATCTTTGAGTCTGGGTAAGTCTTTGATGTAGAAATATGTTTTATGATGAACAGATGTGTTTATCCACATTTTCAACTACTTTTAAACTACAAAAAAGGGTTAGATACATTTAATTAAAGGGACTGTTAAACTTAATAAAAGGGGATATATTTTAAAGCCTAGAAATTCTATTGGTGGATTGTGACCAATAATTTTTCTATCTGATGTCCGTGTCTCAAGAAATTAAATAATACCCTGTCCAAGAAATACAAAAATTCTAATATCAGTGATCTGGTCTATGAAACCAGATACTGCACTGCCATTGGTGGAAAATCTGGTCACATGATACAGACAAAACAAGATTAAAATTAATTATATCTATGAAAAATGAATAAGTATTATATTCAAGTTATAACGGGAGTGTGCCTAAAATTTCTAGGGAACTTTGGGTTATTGTAATTTTCAGATTTGTTCTGTACTTGCTGAATTTTATCTGTTTAGACTTTAATTTAAATACCATATCACATATTTTAAAGCCTTTGTATAACTCGGACACAGTTTTAAATCAATTTCTTGAAACAGGTACATCAGAAGAACTATTGTCAGGATCAAATCCTCAAATTTCTAGGCTTTAGCCTATATATCCCCTTTCATTTGACCTTTTAGAGTCTCTGCATTGATTTGCTACACATGTAAAGCACCAACAGTGATCAAGTAAAGATTACTTCTGAGCCCGAAACTTAAGACAGAGTATAGTAATGAAACCCAGTATTCGAAACTAGGGTTTCCATTCGCAAAACTTTTGTGCAATTTTTGCGGAACGAAACGCAAAATTTTTCTTTCTTTGCGCATCAGTTTTGCGCGAAAAAAACAACAATTTGCACCATCATTCGTAAAAGTCATTTCATGCAAAATTGCCCTATTCCGCTTTTGAGAAACTCAAGTTTTGCGCAATTCCGCAATTTCGTAAAAATCAAACGGTTGGTGACGGTGTGTGTTTCTTAGAAATCAATTCTGGAAAAATCTTGTTTTGGAATGTCTTCCTATTGGTCACTCTTACATAATTGACCAATGACAGTTAAGAAGAGTTCAAATCTCACAATTTTCTCGACAATTTTAGTTTTGGACATGCATATTTCCTAAAAGTGGATTCTTCAGGCATTGGTTACTTTCTTGCATTATTTTAAATGAGATTAAACAGATTTAAGAAATTTGATTAAAAAAATTTTAGAATATAATTCATACTTGATTAGGCAAAGCTTTTAAGGGTCACTTGAAATTATTTAATAGGATTAAAATATTGCCAAGTTTTACACTCTCTAATTTCTATTTTATTAATTTTGGTCCCTTAATTTAAACTTTTTGTACTGGAAGTAACCAATTGAGTGTAGTATAATCGTTATTATACTTGTATGTTAATATTTTTTTTATGTATGGAATAAATCTTCAGTTGTTTAATTCTAAGCTTAGAATATCAATTTTTGACAATTTGCCTTAAAAGTTACATTTTGCGCAAAAAAATTGCGTAAATTGCGCAAAAAAAATTGCGCAAAACTAAAATTTCGTTTCATGCGCAACTTTCGCAAAAAATATTTCCAGTTTTGCGCAAATTGCGCAAAAAAATAGCGCAAAACCGCGCAAAACTCATTGCGCTTCATGCGCAAAAATAGCGCAAAAGTTCGCAAAAAAAAATTTGCGCGAAAATAGCGCAAATTTTGCGCAAAAGATTTAGCCATTTCGTGGAAACCCTATAATCGAAACCCGATTTCATGAATGGGTTTATGTAGTTTTGTAAATACCAATATTGTTCTTAAGACATATTATTTCATGTGGTTTCTTTAAATTTTCTTTTCGTTTTCTGATTTCTGAAATTGAAATAAGCACAAATGTATAGACCCCAAAAAGGAAACTTGGGAGTTTTGTTCAACAATATTCTTAAATTTCCGGCTCTTGGCTCTTGCACGTTTGTACACAATTTTGTTTTCTAAACTACCAGCTAAAGACGTTTAGAGATTGAATATTCAGACCTGACGATACCAACCTGAAATACACAATAAGGCTAGCACAGGAGTTCACCCAACAAAGAACAGATTTATTGTACTATCCTTATACATCAGATGGACCTCAGGTAAAGGAATTTCATTGAGGCCAAATTTTAAGAATTTGAGCTGCTGCTAAAATTTGAGATGCAGCTCAAACATGGTTGGTTTCACTTGACACTGTATTTAATGTTTTGAGA
Organism: Eurytemora carolleeae; assembly: GCF_000591075.1. Taxonomy (NCBI): domain Eukaryota; kingdom Metazoa; phylum Arthropoda; class Copepoda; order Calanoida; family Temoridae; genus Eurytemora; species Eurytemora carolleeae. Next base: position 170,665 of record NW_019396719.1, read on the forward strand.
TTTGAGCCAGCGCTCAACTGGAACCGGTTTTTGGCGGTTCAGCGATGTGGTTTAAATTCTTTAAATTCAGCCTCTGGGAACTTTTGAGCTGGAACCCCATAATCCCAAGCCATTGATTGTGATATCCACAATCCACAGTGGGCAAATTTTAACTTTTGAGCTTTGATTTTGGACAATCCCAATTTCTCTGTTCTCTCATTGGTTTAATGCAAAATTTGGCTTCTGATTGGCTGTTTGTTTCCCCACTGACCCTCACTCTAATGAGATATAGAATAAAAGATCAAACTTATCTGCAGATTAACATAAGATTGAGATCAAGCAGTTGCCGAATTTAAAGAATTTGAGCGGCGGTTTAAATTTAAGCATCGGTTTAAATATGGTTGGTTCCACTTAAAATTGTATCAAATGTTTCAAGATTTAAGCCGGCGCTGAATTTAAACCGGGTTTTGGCGGATTTAAACCGCGGCTCAAATTCTTTAAATTCCATCTCAGGTTAAATTAAATATTTTATTTAGGCACAAAATGGAGATCAATATAATTTCCAAAGCTCTCTTCAGGCAATTATTGATCTATCTTTCATGGAGATTAAAACAGGTTAAAAGATCATTTAGAAGAAAATTAATAATTTAAAATCTTTTTAATATGCATAATGTACAATTTAAAATTATGGATGAAAAAGATACTCAGTGTAATGTAAACAAAAGAATTTACAACTAAAAAAATTCAACTAGATTTGGGACTTTTTTTCTTTAGCCTGCCATTTCTTATTTAGGAGAAAAGCTTCTGTTTAGCAGTGATCTTAGGGATAAAAATCCTCTCCAGATAATCTTAAGTATTACGGAAGAGCTTCAAAACATAAAAGTGGTTAGTTATTAGACAATATATCAATTAATATATAATGATAAATTGATAAGGGTTATATTTATAAATTGATAATGGTTAGCTTAATTAATCTAAAATAACATCAAATAGCAACAAACAATCAATTAATCTGTAGAAGTCAGGGCTCAGCCTGTGTCAAAAATATCTCTAAATACTTTCATCAATGTACTAATTGGTTGTAAATCAAGAAATGCAATCTTTCCATGCAGGGTTACTAAAAATTACTACCTTATTTCTGGTAATTTGAGCTATAAATTTGCGAAATTTCTAAAAAAAAATAACCTTTGTTTAAGAAATGCGATGTTTGACTGGAAATCTTACTAAAAAATTGATTTATTAGTTGACTGGCCTACAGCAGATGGCCTACCCTGCATATGTGAAAAATGATTTGGCTCTCATCCTCAACTTTATGCTACCACTCTTCCTTATTCTCTCCTTTGCATTTATTGTGCCTCCAGTTCTGAAAAGAATTGTTTACGAAAAGGAAACTGGAGTCAAGGTACATGATTCAAACCAACATTATTATTAAATATTCCGCTTAATTCCGCATAATTCCACGCAATTCCTCTCAATGTCATGGATTTCAATACAATGAAATTCTGACTGGGAACCCTAGCTTCAATGAGTAAATATTTCTATGGCAGTTTTCTTTCCTGAGAAAATAACCATAATTCCTACCTTAATTACTACTGTAGGAGTTAATGAAGATGATGGGTCTGCCCAGCTGGTTACATTGGATAGCTTGGTATATTAACAGTGCCATGACATCAGCCATATCCATACTCATCATAGTTGCTCTTGTCTCTGTGTCTTTTAAAGAAGGTATGGTGTCAACATCAAAAATTAAAAACTGACTGACATTTAGTGATGACAATATTAATATTTTGATAGACTGGGGCCGAGTTTTATAAATAAGAGGGGTTTCTGAACTATTACGGATTAAGATCTTCATGAATCAGTAATTCAATAATTTAACCCTATCCCTGCTGGGGTACTTGAAAACCAAGATATGCTGGGGGGGGGGGTCAAGTTGACCCCCCCCTCTAAATCCCATGTTTTATGTCCAAATATGACAAATGATACATCATTAGAAAGCTCTTGTGCTCTACTTTTAGAATCTGCAAAAAAATTTGAAAATTTGCAAAAATTGAATTTTTTATCGCAAAATCCAGTTATATAGTAAAAATGTTTGCAAAAAAAATTAGTCCAAAAAAGAAAAATTATACATTTTTGAAAAACCCTTGACCATTTCAAATATGCAAAAACTTTTGCAAAATTTTAAATAACCTGATTTTTAATCCAGAAAAACTAAAAATGTTCAAATTTTCTTTGACAGGTTGTTTGCAAAAAAAATTGCAATTTTTTTCGCAAAACTTGTGTAATCCGTTTCCTTATGTCATAGGCTTTCCAAAAAGCTAAATTTTATCAAAATCTGACAAGTGAAAGTGGGTCAAAACAAAGATTTAGTTTGTTACAGGCAAAAGCAGTCATTCAGGCAGTGTGCCTGAGGACTCAGGCAGTTAGTATTAAAGCCCGGTTTTAGGCCTAAAGGGAGGGCTTTGGGTATGTAAGAAAAGTCAGAAAATTTCAACAGCCTCAGACCAATACTTTTTGAGTTATGTAGAAAACTACAGGGGGGGTCAAATTGACCCCCCCCCCCAGCAGGAATAGGGTTAACTGGCAATAGTTCAGTAACTTAGCTCAAATTCATTAAATTCGGTTCCTTGTTAGAACTTAAGTTTAACTTTTGATCTTTTGTTTGTGATTAACCTTAAGAATATATTTATTTGAAAGGTACCGGACCTGTTTTGGAATTCTCCAACCCTGTGTGCACATTTTTCTTCTTGTTCTTCTATGCCTCTGCATTAGTAACTCAACTCTTTGCTCTCTCTACGCTCTTCAACCGACCAAATTTGGCCTTAGGTGATTCAGAACTTCAATTAGATTTTACAAAAAGTGGAAATGAGATTGATTGATAGTTAAAGCCATAAACACCTAACGTTACTTATTTAAGACCAAACCTCATATATTGGATGGCATTTACATCTGGTGTTAGGAACTTTACCTAAGGCAATTTCCCAAGGGCTACCTCCAAAGTGACAATTTCCCAAGCGGCAACTTCACAAAGTTTAGGTTAGGCCTTTCAAGGTGCCGCAGGCTGCAATGGAGGCTGAGCGCTGCGGCTAGGATGGGCTAGGGTTGGAGCGCTGCGGCAATTACAGACTTGGGAAGTTGCTGCTTGGGAAATTCCACATTTAGGAAGTTGCCACATGGGGAAATTACCCTTGAGAAGTTGCCGCTTGGGAAAAAGGTTTGGGATAAGACCTACCATCTTAATATCTAATGAAAGGTTCTTGGTATTTTTGTTCCTCTTGGGTAAGGCATAGAAAATTTATGACTTTCATCGTTAGCAGTAAGTTGGCCAGGCCTACTATTAAGATATGCTTGCATTGCGTTCTAAAGCAAATTATTGCACAGTCTGAAGAGAAAAGGGCACTTTTAAAGCCGTCGTATATAGGGTGATGTCAATTTTTCCAGGCCTTGGAGTTCTGTTCCATGTGTTGACCTACTTCATTCCCAGTAACCTGATTAATCAGACCGATGATGGATATCTCAGTATACCCATGGAGTCCAAGATGCTGATGGGCCTTCTTCCTAATATCAACCTCGTCTGGGGGGTTAAGGTTTTGATTGAGCTAGAAGGTAAATTTTATTCTAATTATATTTAAACTACGCTGATAGCCAGAAAAATCTAGAATAGGAAGTCGACTTTTAGACTCAAGTTATGACTTTAAATAGTCCAATGAACATGGGGTACAGAAAATATGTATAGTGTAGACAGACCCAGGTCACCTAAGTGACTTAAGTTACTAGTAAAGCCATTTGCTTTATAACATCAAATTCACTTCAATATTTCTTTAATATCGTCTTCTATTCTACAGTTTTCTAGTTATCAGTGAAGGAATTGCAAATTTTAAATAAATTAAAACCTAATTATATTACATAAACTTTACTAAAATTATTCAAAAGAACGATTGTTGCAAAAAGGGGAATGTCTGATTGACAAAAGTACTCTTTAAAAAAGATCAGTAACATTGAAGATATCGTTGTTATTCTAGCTTGAAAAGTTTTCAATTCTCACAATTTTCTTTCAATATTTCTGATGCGAAAGGATATTTTCAATCGAAAATATTCATTTATGTAGTCTTGACTTAATCAGGTAATTGCACATGCCTTCAAGTGCATTACTATAAATAGAGAGTCATGTCTTAAAGTGTCCTTAATCTCTTTTCTTTTGTGAGGAGCTCAAGTTCTGTTTCATTTTTATAATTGTATTTATTCTGCAGCCTCTACAGTTCTAAGTGGGTAGAATTATGAATATATGTAGTCATGTTCAGTATGCACTTCACATAGAATTATCTACAACAAAGTGTATGCTGTCTGTATGCTGTCTGTATGCTGTCTGTATCCTGTCTGTATCCTGTCTGTATCCTGTCTGTATCCTGTCTGTATCCTGTCTGTATCCTGTCTGTATCCTGTTTGTATCCTGTCTGTATCCTGTCTGTATCCTGTTTGTATCCTGTCTGTATCCTGTCTGTATCCTGTTTGTATCCTGTCTGTATCCTGTCTGTATCCTGTCTGTATCCTATCTTTATCCTGTCTGTATCCTGTCTGTATCCTGTCTGTATCCTATCTGTATCATCCTGTCTGTATCCTGTCTGTATCCTGTCTGTATCAGGAAATGTAATTTCTTAGTTGAAAGCTGTCAAAATAAGAGTAAGAGATCTTATATGCTTAAATATTTAAAATATTTAGACTAATAATTAAATAAAAAAAATATAAATAATAATAAATGGGTTCTAAAGGTAAGACTCACTGAACTTTGAGTGACATGCACTTTTAGTAATTGTTTCTCAATGATTATAGTGCACTGTAGGAAACATCAGATGCATTTCCACTTTTTTTTTTAGAAATTTCAACAACCTTGCAACATTGATTCTGCAGAGATACCTTTAATGCAGAAATCAAACATTTATCCTCAATTTAAAGTGTCCACATTGGATAGTGAGATCTATAGATTGAAATCAACGACCTCTGGTTAATTATAATTTAAATCGTTTGAAATAATTGGAATAATATTTTATCATTCTCACATTAGGGTTTCCAACGAACGAAAACTTTCGCGAAAAAATGCGAAAATTTTCGTTTGCAAACTTTTGGCGAAATTTTTTTTTTCACGAAAATGAATTAAGCGAGCAAATGCGAAAAGCTAATTCCGCTTTTTTTACTGCAGCAGTAACTGCACAAAAAATCTTGTGGAATTCTCTGCTTTCAGTGCTCAGCATTAGAAGTTTTATTATTACATTTAATTAATAACTTCTTTTCCGTATTTTTTTTTTGCAAATTTTTGGCATATTTTGGGAAATTTTCGCATTTATTTTTTTGCGGAAGTTTTTTTTTCGCGAAACACAATAAAGCAAAAATTTTCGCATTTTTCTCTAGTGAACGAAATGCGAAAAAATGCGAAATTTATGCGAAACGATTTACCTTTTTCACAAGTAGATAGAAATCAAATGTCTTTATTGCAATGTAAAATAAACCTGGGACCAGATTTAATGAATAACAAGAACTAGCTGAATCAGGCAGAGATAGTTTAGCCACTTCTCTAGTGCTCCGATTTAAGCTGAAAAGAAGTAAATAATCATTGTCTATGCCTTGTTCTGCTTTTAATCTTAATTTATTAAAACTCAGATTTAAATATGATGTGTTTTTAGAATAATAAATGTCTCTAAATCAAACACCAATTCTTATTTGTTCGAAATTTTGTATTTGGTTACATAAGAAACTAGCTGAAGTGCCTGGCGTTGCCCGTGAAATTTAGAAAACATCTGAAAACAATAAATTTCATTTTAAAATGTCAGCCAATGATATGAAATCATTGCTTATCAAAAGTGCGAAATTGTTGTTGAAGTATGCTGTTTCTTATACTGTTGTTATACTTTAAAATGAGCTTTGATGTTGTCAGGTCGTGGTGTTGGAGTTCAATGGGATACTCTCTTTGTAAGAACTAATCCTAGTGACCCTCTCTGTATGGGCTGGGTATGGGGTATGTTCATTATTGATATGGCTGTCTATGCTTTATTGATTTGGTATCTCGACAACATCAGACCAGGAACCGAATTTAATAAATTTGAACTGCGTACCCCCACCGGTTCAAATCATTCTTAATATTTTACTTTGAATTGGTGGTTCAAATTTGAACCAGCGAGGAAGTAGGTGGTTAAGCGATGAAGCTCAAATTCATTAAATTCGGTCCCAGGAAACTATGGAGTTGCCCAGCCCTGGTATTTTCCATTCCTACCATCAACATGGATCTCAAGTACTCCGTCCACAATAGTTCCTGATGATTTAGAGGCTAAGGATCTGTCAATGTTTGAAGCAGAACCTAATGTAGAGGCAGGTAAATGATCAAAAAGGGTTGATCAGTGAATAGTGATTGCACAACTTCTGCACAAAAATAAAAATATATATATTTAACAAAAAAATCCCTTATTTAAATGCCCACCACGCCTAGTCTGTTTTATCACTTGTAAATACCTTTTGGAATATCATGCACATAGTCACTGAAATCTAAAAACTCTTTTTTTTGAGTTTAGGATGCTTTCCCGCATTTTCGCAAAAACTTTTTTTCATATCTTTTGTCTATAATATAAAGAGTGTCACTCATGTCCATTAACAATTAAATTATTTTGTCACTTTTTATCTGAAAAAGCTATTTTCCTTCATATTCTCTGCACCATAAATCCGCAAGTCTATTCAAAATAAATCAATTTTTCATCTTTCATAAGACATGAATTTAAAGAGTTATACAATTGTAAATTTAACATGTCACTAAAGATTGAAATCTTTAAATAACGTTTACAGTCCCTTTAATCACCTACCATACAACTTCATAATGACCTCCGGAGGTTAATCACTAACAGTTAAACATTTACCAAACATCAAAAACCTAGAACTGGTCACCAAATCCAGCATCTTTTTAGAAGTTTTAGATTCTGACTTTTAAAGGTCAATCAATCCTTTTTAGGTATTGATGTTCATTGTTAACGCTATAAAATCAAAAATGTTGAAAAGTTTGCTTTGGATAGAATAGAATATGAACACCAACAACTGAACATGGACATTTTAATTGGTTATATATGCTGACCTCCGGAGATCTGTCTATTCTGAAGGTCTGAGAATTTTAGTATCAACAATGGCAACAAACAACTCACGTTTAAAGTATTACTTAGAAAACATTAATTTTATTTGGCATTTTTAGAGGTTAAATGTTAGAGTTTAGACAGTGTTAAGACCTGCTCTTGATTTAAGTTTTTGTTTACAACATAAAGATTTTTCTTAAAAAGCTTAAGTATTTGGTCTAGGTTGTGTCAATTTCCCTATTTAAGGGTTCTTGGAGGTCAATGGCCTCGAAAGACTGCATGCAGGCAAAATTTCAGCCTCAAGGGCAAAACGCAACCTGAGCAAATTCTGTATCAAAAAGTGTAAACCAAATATAGACATATATACTTGGTACATGCAAACTACAACCTGTCCCCTTCTTTCTATCAACCCGTGGTCCTTGGTCAGATAAGAATGACTAACAACATGATATAAAAATTTTTTAATTAATTCGGTATTTTGTGTGTAAAAAATGATAGGAGGAAATAGTTTTGACATTTAAACATCGTTTTATGTAGACAAAATATATGAAAAAAAATGTTGGGGGATTTTTGAAATTTTTAGGGCAAATGAAAGCCACAAAACTCAAAAAAAATAGTTTTTGATTGCGGTTACTATGTGCAAGATACTTCACAAGGTATTTACTAGTGATAAAACTTTACTCTATGGATGGGATAATTATTGAAACTAAATCTTGACTGAGGCTATATATGTGCCACCAAAAAAGCGATTTTGTTGAATTAAAGTGATTTGTTTTTCAAATATAAATAACTTTGAGTGGCTTGTTTGGCAGCCACTCAATGTGACAAATGATATATATGTTTTATAATTTAGGAATAAGAGTTCGTGGATTAAGAAAGGAGTTTCCAAAGTTTCGAGGAGACGGTGTTCTAGCAGTTGATCAGGTCTCGTTCTCAGCTTACCATGGAGAGATAACAACACTTCTTGGACACAATGGGGCTGGAAAGACAACAACTATGTCAGGTAATGATATAGTATAAGGGAAATACAACAACTATGTCAGGTAATGATATAGTATAAGGGAAAAGAGAAGTTGCATTAGACAACATATCCTTTTAAAAAACTAAAAAAATTATTTTGTTTGATGAAGAAAAATTTTCCTAAAATTTTCTTTATTTGGTTTTTGTTAGTTCTTACTGGGCTGTATTCTCCAACTGCGGGCCGAGCCACCATCAACGGATTTGATATCTCTACCAACATGAGTCAAGTCAGGGAAAGCCTCGGCCTCTGTCCTCAACACAATATGCTCTTCGAGGATCTCACTGTTAGGGAACATTTTGTATTCTTTGGTATGCTCAAAGGACTTTCCAAGGTAGGTTAAGAAAGGTTGAAAGTACCATATTCTTTGAAATAACTAAATATTTAAAGTACATGCTGATCAGAAATTCTTATAGATATTTTGTTAAGATAACTTATTTTAACAATCCTATAAATTTCCTTTTCACATGAGAGGGTAAACATTTTTGTCTGTGATTACAAGACTTAGTCAGCTATACTTAAATGCATAATACCTCACTGCTGCTAAGAATGAACAACTTGTTTTAAATTTCCAATTCAGAACCAATATATTGTACCGGGGCTTCCGGATCTATTTATCTATCTGTATATTGAAATCTTATAATCCCATGAGAGATCCACATGTAAATTAGGGTCTAAGACTAACCGTAATTTTTTTCTTACATTGAAACAAGTGTGCCCCAAAATAGAAGTTTGTCCACTGTAAATTGAAGTTACATGACTAAACTAAACAATATCCTAATCAAACCTTATACCCTGAGTTACAGGGTGCTCCACGAAACATGACAGTAGCTTTCTGACTTGAAGATAGTCTTTGATCTTTAAAAAATTGCGGCATTTTAATTGTAAACCTAATTTTAGCAGTACAATTCTACAGTTCATAATCACAAAATAGTTTTAGTCCTGGTATTTCCAAAATGTGGTCTGCCTTGCTTGTGCTTTCAATATTACTGGAGATTTTTGTTCAAATTTCGACAACTTCAATCGTATTTTATTAATTGAAATCTTAACAAACATCTTAACATCTTCAATAATATTGACAACAAAAAAAAGCATTTATCATATTTTAGAAATATCTAAGAAGACCTTATAGTTGTCTTCTGCTGTAAAGTTTTGTGGTACAATATCTTAAACTTGTTGTTTTTAGGGGAAAGCAGAAGTTGAGTCCACTAAATATATAGAGATGTTGAACCTGATACCAAAAAGGAATGTGATAGTAACCAATTTGTCCGGAGGAATGAAGAGAAAAGTCAATCTAGGGATTGCACTTATTGGTGATAGTAAGGTAATCTGAAACTGATCTAACTGGAAATGAGGCAGGGCCCAGGGGTCCATATAATGCCATCCAATATGATTCCAAATGACGATTGATTGATATTAGGGGCAGAAATTAACCATGTTGTTATTGTAAACAAATGAAGAGTTTGATGCCAAGTTGTAGACAATATTCCATATTGCAGAATATATACTGCTAGGGAGTATTTTTCTGTACATCAGAATGTATCTCTTATATTTGATATAATACACATTTCTGAAGTATAGTACACATACACAAACACCTTTCCAAAGTTCACAATGACACAGAAAGTGTATTTTCATTCCCCTTAATCTACTTTCAACCCCGCTTCCATTTTGGATCAGAAATGGAATTATATGGACCCCTTCTAGGCCCTATTTGTGTTGTTTTTTCCTCCTTAGTCAGCATCTGTAGAAATATTAGAGTATGTTGTTTTTCATTTAAAGTTTAAACTTTCAATTATAGTCCTATAGTGATCCATAGTTTTCATGGTTTTATTCCGGATGAGCCCTATGTTATTATATTTAGCATGAGTATATTGTAGGTTGTTATGTTAGATGAACCAACCTCCGGTATGGATCCAGAAGCTAGGCGAGGGATGTGGGATCTTCTGCTTTCTCTTAAAGTAAATTTCTATCTTATTTTCTACACATAATTTTTGCTTATAAGTTATAAATAAAATAATTTTGTTATATTTTCTATAGAAAACTAGAACAATATTGCTGACCACTCATTTTATGGAAGAAGCTGATGTTCTAGGGGATAGGATTGCCATTATGGCAAGAGGGAAGGTAAGATAGGATTGCCATTATGGCTGGCAAGAGGGAAGGTAAGATAGGATTGCTATTATGGCAAGAGGGAAGGTAAGATAGGATTGCCATTATGCCAAGAGGGAAGGTAAGATAGGATTGCCATTATGGCAAGAGGGAAGGTAAGATAGGATTGCAGTTATGACAAGAGGGAAGGTAAGATAGGATTGCAGTTATGACAAGAGGGAAAGTAAGTTAGGATTGCCATTATGCCAAGAGAGAAGGTAAGATAGGATTGCCATTATGGCAAGAGGGAAGGTAAGATAGGATTGCCATTATGGCAAGAGGGAAGGTAAGATAGGATTGCCATTATACCAAGAGGGAAGGTAAGATAGGATTGCCATTATGACAAGAGGGAAGGTAAGATAGGATTGCAGTTATGGCAAGAGGGAAGGTAAGATAGGATTGCAGTTATGCCAAGAGCGAAGGTAAGGTACGATTGCCATTATACCAAGAGGGAAAGTAAGTTAGGATTGCCATTAAATGACAAGAGAGAAGGTAAGATAGGATTGCAGTTATGACAAGAGGAAAGGAAAGATAGGATTGCCATAATGACAAGAGAGAAGGTAAGATAGGATTGCAGTTATGACAAGAGGAAAGGTAACTTCCTTTTTATGGATATATTATTAAACATGCACTTTTGGGCAAATGTTAATATAAGGGAAAGCTTGTTATTATTATGAAAAAAAAACTGTTAGATTGGCGTAATAAACATGAGGTTGAGATCAAGAAGGATCTTGATATCTGCTTTACAAGAGTTCCCAGCTCTTGTACTTAACTAATCCAAATGTTTGCATTGTTTTACATTGATTTTGCGAAGAAGAAAATCATGAACTAGTGAAAATCTACCAAATACAAAATCAAACCCAACTCTGTACTGTGCAAATCTAGTCCCAACTCTGTAGTGTGCAAATCTAGTCCCAACTTATCCCAAAGCTCGAGTCTTTAATAAGTTTTGATAACAGCTTGTCTTGAGTCTTATTATCCTGATTGTTTTATCAATGGCTCTGATGTCAAATTGTTTAGGTTCAATGCTGTGGAACTCCTTTCTTCCTAAAGCGAAGGTTTGGTAGTGGATACTCACTTAATGTTGCGAAACTAAAGAACAGGGATTCCCAGGCTATTAATAAAGTGGTTGACACACATGTTGAAGGTAAATGCTATCAACTTTAATCTCTAAACCGTTATTGAAAAAAGATCTAAATAGTACCGCTGTGAGTATGAGAGTCAGCTATGTATCTCTTTAAATGAAAGGTTGCTTCCACAGTAATAACCAGAAAACAATGGAATAATAAGACGACATTATAGCAATACTTAAGTGCATTTGAGGTTGTTACAAAGCAAATAGTTTTACTACACACTTGTTAAATTACTAATTAATTGAAATGGGTCTGTTTACACTTCACAATTGCTGTGTCTCATGTTCATTAGACTATTTAGAGTCGCAATTTCAACCTAAAAGTCGTCTTCATTTTCCAGAGTTTTCTGGTTATCACTGTATAAACGTTAATAGACTATTTAAACAGTTAAAATGGAATCAAACTTTATTTTAGGAACTTCTGTTTTATCCGAAAGTGAAGAGGTGCTGACCATCGCAATACCTTCAGGAAACCAAAACTGTTTTGCTAAACCATCATTTTTATTTTGCTGATGAGGTGGGATACATTCTGATAACTGCCCCATGGAATGAATATGAATCATAATTTCCCTGCAAACAAAAATATTTCCATAAGGCGTTCTTCACTGGGACGTTTCTCATTTCTAATTTACCTCAGTGTTTTTTTAAAATCATTTGCTTTACCGAAGAGATGAACAGAATTTCTAAGAACCCTTGGTTAATTTCTTTGGAACCCTTGGTAAAGTGAATTTCCTATAACATCCCTGTATAGTAAAGTCGTGAATAATTATTTTTTGATGAAAAAAGTATTGGTTTAGAACAAAGCTCAAAATTCCCTGATATGTTTGAGGAGTTAGAGAAAAAATCAAATTCACTTGGAATAGAACATTTGGGAATCAGGAACATATTCAAAATAATTGTTTTACGAAAAAACTATGTGAAAACGATTTGTTAGTAAATTACCTATCAAATTTCATGGTTAAAAAATCCACTACTTCTTATAATTCTTTATTAATGTTTGTGGTCGGCCTTACCTTTGAATGATGTGTTGTTAGTTTAACAACAATGGAGGATGTATTCTTGAAGATTGGTGAACTATCTGAACATGATGATAGTAAACATGCTCTCACCGCTGCAGCATCTAGAACAGGTTAGTTTAACAACAAGGGAGGATGTATTCCTGAACATTGGTGAACTATCTGAACATGATGATAGCAAGCATGCTCTCACCGCTGCAGCATCTAGAACAGGTTAGTTTAACAACAAGGGAGGATGTATTCCTGAAGATTGGTAAACTATCTGAACATGATGATAGCAAACATGCTCTCACCGCTGCAGCATCTAGAACAACAATGGAGGATGTATTCTTGAACATTGGTGAACTATCTGAACATGATGATAGTAAATATGCTCTCACTGCTGCAGCTGCTAGAACAGGTTAGTTTAACAACAAGGGAGGATGTAACTTGAAGATTGGTGAATTATCTGAACATGATATTATCAAACATGTTCTTACTGCTGCAGCTTCTAGAAAAGGTGGGATTATTAAACTGATGACGTCTCATGCAGATTTGAAGTAGTCCCATTTTCTTAAATTGGGGGCAAATGGTGGCAAATGTGTTAGTGGAATTTGAAAAAAAAATTTTAATTGGGGGCATTTTTTTTAAATTGGGGGCATTTTTTTTCAAATTGGGGGCAATGGGGGCAAATGTGTAAGTGGAATTTGAAAAAAAAAACTTTAATTGGGGGCATTTTTTTCAAATTGGGGGCAATGGGGGCAAATGTGTTAGTGGAATTTGAAAAAAAAATTTTAATTGGGGGCATTTTTTTAAAGTTGGGGGCAAAAAATTATTTTGGGATCGGGAAAATCAGTTTTTTTGGGAATTATATTGACCCCTGCAACAGTCCCATTTATTTATAACTTTATACGGTGGTAGGCGATTAAAGCAATATAATGAAGACGACTTTTTATTAAGTTTTTATTGTTAGCAAGCTTTTATCGAATTACAAGTTTACAAGCAATTAAAGATAAGCTTTTCTTATTGACAGCTTCTCTCCGTTTCCATGTTTTTGTGTATCCATGCTTTATAGAAATCAAAAATTAACTCAAAAGTCGTCTTCATTATATTGATAAAACCGCCCACCTCCGAGTATAATAAAAAGGAGACAAAATAAGTTTCCATGTATTTGATCTCAAAGTCTTGGATTAGGAAGATTTTATGATTTATAGTAGTCCATTAAAGGGACTGTAAAGGAAAAATGAAAGGGGGTATAGGATGAAACCTGAGAATCTCAGGTGTTGAACGATACATATAAGACATTTATCTGATGCTCCTGTCTCGAGAAATTGATATAAAACTGTATCAAAATTTTACGGAAATGCGAAAAATCTCGCCTCACGGAGAGATGCTTTTATTAGATCAAAACCGAACGGCTTCGGTTGTTTAATCTTGATGACTCTGAATTACTTTGAATCAATTGTGTGTACACACTACACAGACCCTCACTCTACTATTCAAAATTTGGGAACAATCCATATAAATGAATTATTATTATTTTAGTGCAAAATGGTAGAAATGGCCACCTACAACCTCGCAAACTTGCCACAGGTATATTATTTTTGTACTAAAAAAACTCCTCCCCCCCCCCCACCCCCACCCATCTAAACCGTTAGGGGGGGGGGGGTAGTAAGACTTAAATTGAAAGTCCTTTCCTTCACCCAAATAATTATGCATTCGTTACTCTCCAAACATTTAATCAACTCCTTGATGATGTCAATGTTTTTTTTTGCGAAATAAATTGTTTTCGCCGTAAACTCTGACTTTTCAACTAAATATGGCAGACCTTTGATATTTTAAAGTTTGAAAACTGAATTAGTTCAAATATTATAAGTTTAGAATATTAAATGTTGCGAAGATATAGGAATTAGACATTTTACTTAGTGGCAAAAACTCAACTCCTTTTTTGAGATTAAAATGAAAAAATTCTACCGAGAAAGTAGGGTTGGAATTTGTTTACAATGATATAAAGTGAATTTGTTCAGATTTTTTTCTTCAATAAATGATTTTTGAAAGGGGAGACTGGAGAGGACGGTATTTTCTAAGAAAAAAATCAGAATTTAGATTTTTTATTAGGATTGAAGTTGTATTTGAACCAGCTAAGAGGGTTGTTAAACAAACGAATGATTTACACGTACAGGTAATTATTTCAACTATTAAAGGGACTGTAAGCGTTATTTCAAGTGCAACCCTGCAAAGATGGCAATGAACGATTCTAAAAGATACCATGAATAACTTTGACTGACCCCATGTCGTAAACCTTAGACTTTTCAAACAATGAATTCTGTTAGATCAAATAATGTATTTTTGAAATATCAAAAGTTTACACTATCAGGTTGCAAAGATAGAAGAATTGGAAAATATGACATTGTGGTGAAGACTCAATTCTTTTGTTTGCTATGCGGCAGCAAAATCCTTTTCAATTACGTTTTTAATTGAACCTTTTTAGCCAATTTCTCCATTTAAACTTAAGCTAGAAACAAACATATTTCAATTTTAGAATGCTATATGCCAAGGGCTACAGACTTCAAAAAAAGTTAGTTTGTGAGTTAAAACCAAAAACCAAGCTGTTGAGAGTGAGACACTTAAACAATTGTTCCGTAAACCGGAATTTTCCGGAACACTATTCCGTAACGTTCCGTAATTCCAGAACAGCGTCCCGGAAATTTCCGGTTTACGGGAAAAAATAGTTCCGAAATTCCGGATTTCCGGAACCTTTTCCATAATGGAAATGGAAAAATTTCCGGATCATTTCCGTACGTAAACCGTAACCCGGAATTCCGGTGGAAACCCTAGTTGAGATACTTAAAAGTTGAGACTGCCTAAATTCTAAAAATTTGATGAATAACTATCAGAGTTGTCTAAATCTCAGTGCCCATGGCTTAAAAATAAAATAAAATAACATATCTTCATTTAGGCGACCAATTTTATACATTGTCATGATGTTGGTCCCAATAGGAATGGCTCTCTTCAATGTGTTATCTCTTAACGCGTAAGTAAATTATTTAAAAACATAATTTCATGAATTAAAGGGAAATTTTTTTAAATGGTACTCAATAATTTAGCTAATTGGACACATTAATCTCTCTGAAAGAGAGTTGATCCATCTTGTGTACTGTCCAGTCTTGCCGTCTACACATACTCCTGGTGTACTGTCCCGTCTTGTCGTCTATCTATACTCCTGGTGTACTGTCCAGTCTTACCGTCTACATATACTCCTGGTGTACTGTCCCGTCTTGCCGTCTATATATACTCCTGGTGTACTGTCCAGTCTTACCGTCTATATATACTCCTGGTGTACTGTCCCGTCTTGTCGTCTACAAATTGAGGATATTGAGATCAGGCGATCAGAAATATAAATATCCTGTACTTAAGTTCCCAGCTCTGTGTTGGATACTTATGATCCTGATCAGTTAATCTCAATTTACATTGCGGGCACTTTTAATTTTAGTATCCAATGCTCTCTTCAGCGTACAATTACACTGCAAATATTGAATAAAGATTCTTATAGTAATCTCCAGATTTACAAGAGATCATACATTAACCCCATCATCTAGGGTCTCCAATGAAAATATTGGGGTCTCCGTTGAGATTGCTGTGGAAGTCTCAGATGAAAGGGGATCTCCATAGATAAATGGGGATCTCCGATAGTACTCCAATGATGATGATTTCCCAGTTTTATAAAATAATGCAATTATATATATTCCAGGGTTGAAACTCGACGAAGCAATAATCCTCCTTTATCCCTTAGCCTAGGAGCATATACAGATCCTACAACTTTCATTGGAACAGGTGAACTTAAAGGAATAATCATCCTTTATCCCTTAACCCAAGAGCATACACAGATCCTACAACTTTCATTGGAACAGGTGAACTTAAAGCAATAATCATCCTTTATCCCTTAGCCTAGGAGCATACACAGATCCTACCACTTTCATTGGAACAGGTGAACTTAAAGGAATAATCATCCTTTATCCCTTAGCCTAGGAGCATATACAGATCCTATAACTTAACTCCATGCATGAGCATGAGTTTTATTTGTTTCGTTCGTTCATCGTTTTCTTACTGAACGATTGTTCAGTAAAATCGTTCGTTTAGTAAAATCGCTCGTTCAGCAAAATCGTTTGTTCAACAAAATAGTCTTTTTGTTAAAAAACCATAGTGTTTTTTAAAGATTGTAAAAAAAATCGTTCGTTCAGTGAAAAGCTATCGTTTAAAATCCGCTTGATTTTAAACTGTTTTTTTTGTTCGTTTCTCTAAATGATCCAAGTCGTTTCCAGTCCATCGTTCTTTTTTTCTGAATGATACCTTTGTTCACGAAAAATCTTGTTCATTCACATAATGATGATATGTCCCTAGATATAAGTAAAATTTTAGATATTATGTCCCAAGATATTGCCTATATTTTTATAATTTTAGATAATATGTCCCAAGATATGGTCTATATTTTATATATTTTAGATAATATGTCCCAAGATATGGTCTATATTTTATATATTTTAGATAATATGTCCCAAGATATTGTCTATATTTTATAATTTTAGATAATATGTCCCAAGATATGGCCTATATTTTATATATTTTAGATAATATGTCCCAAGATATTGTCTATATTTTATAATTTTAGATAATATGTCCCAAGATATGGCCTATATTTTATAATTTTAGATAATATGACCCAAGATATGGCCTTTATTTTATATATTTTAGATAATATGACCCAAGATATGATTTATATTTTATAATTTGAGATAATATGCCCCAAGATATGGCCTATATTTTATATAAATTAGATAGTTTATCCCAAGATATGGCCTATGTTTTATATATTTTAGATAATATGTCCAAGATATGGCCTATATTTTATATATTTTAGATAATATGTCCCAAGATATGGCCTATATTTTATATATTTTAGATAATATGTCCCAAGATATGGCCTATATTTTTGGGAACAACACTGCCAGATTTGGGAAAACAGTTTACTCTCCAAATGTATCAGAAAGCATCATTACTGGAGTAGATGGTAAGCAAGGAATTGAGTCTTTGCCACAAACTCTTAGTTAATAAACCCTATATCGTTGCAACCCAATGTCGTAGACCTTAAATATTTAAAAATTAAGAATTCTGTTGGATAAAATAATCTATCTTTGATATATCGTAGGTTTACGCCATCACGTGACAAAGATAAAATGATTTTAAAATTTGAGAGTTTGTGGTAAAAACTCATTTCCCTTAATTTTCTTTTTACAAAATAAATCAATCATATAAAACAATTCAACCAAACAAATTAGACTATAGATCATGGACAAATCATGAAATATGCTCAATTTTAGTACAGAAGGAACTAATAAAATATTTAGTTAAACTACATGCTTTTTAAAATACTCATCATTACTTTTAAAAATATACAAGTGTAGGTTTAGTGATGAATTCATAATCATACATCAAATGAGCACTACCCATAAAGAAAGACATTTCGATTTCAACATTTACATTACATGTTTTCATATAAAAATATTAGGGAAAAATCGAATATTTTTTCAGAAATTTCCATGAAAGGTCCTAATTTATTGTTCTGAACAATCGAATAAAATCTTGTGCTAGAGCTAACATGTTAGACCATAGAGAATAGAAAGGCCTACGATGAAAAAGAACGCTGCTATAACAAGTTTACCAAATATCAAATTTATTTTATAGGTCGAAACTGACCTAATTGTCACCAATGGGTCAAACTGATTTTAAAAACTAAACGTTAAATCAACTGTATAAACAAAAACTAAATGAACCAAATCTACTGAATGAATCAAATCAAAACAATCCAATTGATAAAAAAAAATAATTTAATCAATTTAGTATTCTCAGAAATTACTCAAAGTAAAGAACGGAAGCGAAATTTCAAGTGACCCTCCATGCAAAGATGGCAATGCCCAATCTACCATGTTACTCTAAAAAGCTTTGTTTTAACAAGTATACTGAAACAAAACATTAAAGTTTCAAGGGCATTGTCATCTTTACTGAACGATCACTTGAAATTATGCTCACAGTCCCTGTAATGAACTTTCTGTTTAAGGAACTGAAGGAATGGCTGTATATAAGGATTCCTACATAATAGCTGGAGAGTTCAACGAGGTGACCGAACTATATATTCTACCTGATACGCCAGGACTTCCTTGGAAGGGTCTATTCGCCACAGGAACAGATTAAACAGATATTTTTCCGCCCCCCCCCCCCCCCCCCCGCCCCAAAATTTCTAAACAGGTCTCTCATATATATCATCATGCATATCCCATACTAACTAGAAACCGTCTCTAGGCCTGGTTGAACCGTCTCTAGGCCTGGTTGAACCGTCTCTAGGCCTGTTTGATCCGTCTTTAGACCTGGTTGAACCGTCTCTAGGCCTGGTTGAACCGTCTCTAGACCCGGTTAAAATTCAGTAAATCCTGTCTCTAATCTGTTAAATCTGAAATTCAGGGATCTACAACAGTATTCCTATTCATAGTAAACCCTTAGCACAGTTAGAACTCAGGTAGCAATTTTAATCAAAGAGAATAGAATATATATTAGAGTGGAATTTAGACAATGAATTTTGTCAGTCCCTTTCAGCATGAAAGGGAGTTCAAAGTGTACAATTCATGTAAATGTTCACAAATTAAATGCAGTAGAGTACATTTATACAGTATGTTTATACAGTATGTTTATACTATCCATTTCAATTTCGAATTTTTTAAAGCTGTTAAATAAACCTTATAAAATGAATTAGGTGAATAAAAGACATCATTTGATTTATAGTTATAACGTAAAATCATCGTTTCTAAAGTGAAAGGCATAGAGTCTATGTGAAATAATCATTGGTCAATTATGAAACCAGCCTATTTCATAATTTGGTTTTCTTTTAGTTAAGTTTAGATTTTCTATAAAATGATGTTCCAGGGTCCATAAGGTTATATAGCATAAATATGTGAAGTACACCTGCAGTATGGAAACAGTACAACAAAATGGCCGTTTTACACTTTTTCTTGTAAATTCCACTCTAATATATATTCTATTTTCTTTGATTATAACCTATAAAGGGAATGTAAGAGTAATTTCTAGTAACTCTTTATTATATCGAGGGCTATCCCAGATTTACAACGGTATCCTAAAAGCTTTATCTGATCAAGTGCATATTATATATCAATGATTTTGTTTCTTAAAATTTTTATTTTCATTTGCGGTTTCATTGCTATAAGAAGCAATGGAGAAACTGACAGAAATAAACACTTTTTGAGTCAGACAAACGACGGTATCTTCCACAATTTTGAACAGCTTAAAGTTTGAAGATGAGCATTGCCATCTTTGCATGAAGGTTCATTTAAAAATACGCTTTCAATATTTTTCCCCCTTGTTAAATATTTCTTCTACAGGGTGTCCCAAAAAACATGGGAATTCAGTGACGAATTCGATATCGTCTTTATGAATAATTCTTTGATTTAGCAGAGTGATACCTACTGAGAAAGCTGTAATCTGTAAGAGTTTCGTCTGCTATGTTTACATTTTGTTTGTTTATGTTTTGAATATTGCTTCTGTATTCATCTTTATTACTTTATCTTGTTCGGAATTAGTCACGCTTTCCACTCAGTTGTGGAGAGAAGTGTCCTTGATATCTAGACTTCTATACAAGTACAACGCACATAGCGCCCTTTCTCTCAACAGGCTTAGAAAGCTCTGCTTACACCCTTCCTCTGGGAGGTTCGGATACACACTCAAAAGTTTAAACTAATAAATTGAAATAATTTATTAAATTTACCTCGTTAAATAGATTAAGTTAATCCAATCCAATCAAAACTTCCTCACTTTGGATTGGAAAGACTTTTGTAAGCGTAATTTCAAGTGACCCATCATGCAAAGATGGCAATGTCCGATTCACAATGGTACCCTCGAAACCTGATCAATAATGTGGAAGATATAGTTTAGGTCTAAAAGTGTTAAATTCTGATAACTTCTATATAATTTCCTTTAGTAAAAATGCGCTAGTCGTTTTAATAGAGAAACCACAATTTAAACTTTAAAATCCTAATCATTGATATCTAATTCACTTTCATGATCAGACAAGGCTGTTAAGAGTACTGTTGTAAATCAGGCACTGTCATCTTTGCGTAGATTGTCAATTGAAAACTATAGCTATTTGTTTCTTTCTTGTATTAGAAACAAATAAATGGAACAAATTGAATAAAATTAACTCATTGAATATGAATTAAGGTATCTAATGCAAGGAATGTTAATTGCGGTTGCGTATACTCTACTCTGCGTACATATTGAAACCAGTTCTCTCTGGGCGGAATTTGTAAACAAGAATAGATGCATCAGATGCATCAGTGTTCCTTTAGTATCCGAGGAGGAGAAAAGCATTTAATTTTGATAATTTTGAAAATTCACATAACAGTTTCCTATGACCAGAATATTTCATAGATTATTTTTGTGAAAATGGATTCCATGTCAGGCTGTGACATCCGTCTTGTGTTTACATTTCCGCCCAAAGACAGTACGCTGAAGTGCAAAAAATGCGTAAACATCTGAAATAACTTTCCTTGCATTAGTACCTTGGAATGAATTAGATCAGCACCATTCAATTAAAAGTTCTCAACTTTGAAACAATTTAAAAACTAAATCTTTTACTTTAATTATAGCAATTCTGTTCTTGGATATCTTGAAAGGAATTCTCAAATTAAACATTCCATTGAAGTTACCACACACCCTCTCCCAGAGAGCAAACAGGTTTTTAATATTTCTAAAGAATAATTAGATATTATAGTGTTGTAATTGGGTATGACCTATCGAAAACTTTTAAGAAATATTCTATATGTAGCATCTCATCATATCGTCAAGAACTTTTGTAAAATGTTTACACTTTTGACATTATTTAAACTTTTTACATTTTTTGGAAAGTTTTTTTATGGCTTATTTTCTATAAATATAATTAGTATGTAGTTCTTTTGCATTATTGTTTTCCAATCACGTGGAAACCCCGTTATTAAATTTATTTCATATTGTTTCTCTTTATTCCAGGATGAATTTGAGAACATATCCAGCGGTCAGAATACTTTTGCTATATTTGGTTACGGTATTGTTATTCCAATTGGCCTTTCTATCCTGGGTAAGTTCTAAAAAGAATTTAAAGGGACTGTAGGTGTCCGATTCCCACCGGTACCCTTAAAACCTTTGTCTGATCAAGAAGGACTGATATATTCATGCTTATCTCTTAAAAAATTCATTATTTTTAATTGTGGTTTCTCTTCTAAAGTAATTTGCGCATTTCTGCTGCACAAACATAATATGAAAATTAAGATTTAACACTTTTCATACTAGAAACATGATGATATCTTCAAAATTATTGATCAGATAAAGGTTTACAGGGTGCCGTTGTAAATGGCGGTTCAATTGAAAATACAACGATCTGGCTCTGTATGAAATATTTGTATTTATCTAGTTTCTGCTTTTCTGATATTCCCTCTGAATGAGCGTGCAACAAGTGCTAAGCAAGTTCAGATTATGGCCGGACTATCTCCAGGTACAGAGAAATGGAGGAGCCTTTGCCACAAAATCTAATTTTCTAATCTCAAAATCTTTGCAACCAAGTGCCATAGACCTCAGATATGTTAAACTATGACTTCTGTCAGATCAAGTAGTCTAATTATGAAATATCAAGGTTTACACCATCAGGTTGAAAAGATAAAGATATTAGAAAATTTATGGGACTAGTAATTGTACTCTAGGATTGTCAAATACTGTATATTGTACTCTAGGGTTGTCCAGTGCTGTATATTGTACTCTAGGGTTGTTCAGTACTGTATATTGTACTCTAGGGTTGTCCAGTGCTGTATATTGTACTCTAGGATTGTCCTGTACTGTATATTGTACTCTAGGATTGTCCAGTACTGTATATTGTACTCTAGGGTTGTCCAGTGCTGTATATTGTACTCTAGGATTGTCCTGTACTGTATATTGTACTCTAGGATTGTCCAGTACAGTATATTGTACTCTAATTTTGGCCAGTACTGTATACTGTACTCTAGGGTTGTCCAGTGCTGTATATTGTACTCTAGGGTTGTCCAGTGCTGTATATTGTACTCTAGGGTTGTCCAGTGCTGTATATTGTACTCTAGGGTTGTCCAGTACTGTATATTGTACTCTAGGGTTGTCCAGTGCTGTATATTGTACTCTAGGGTTGTCCAGTGCTGTATATTGTACTCTAGGGTTGTCCAGTGCTGTATATTGTACTCTAGGGTTGTCCAGTACTGTATATTGTACTCTAGGGTTGTCCAGTACTGTATATTGTACTCTAGGATTGTCCTGTACTGTATATTGTACTCTAGGGTTGTCCTGTACTGTATATTGTACTCTAGGATTGTTCTGGTTGTCCAACCTGCTCTGGGATGTCCTCCTCTACCTGCTCTCCGCCCTCGTCATGTTTGGATTGATCCTAGCAGTGGACACTAACGAGACTCTTACCAACCATGGAGCACCAGGTCATTAGTTAAAGAGACTGTTTACGAAATATTTAGTGACCCTTTATTTAAAGGGATTGTTTAATTTTAATAAGTTGTGCTAAAATACAATATCAGAATAAAATTTTTTAGGAGCGTTTCTGTTAATCCTCGTTTTTCTTGGATTCTTTGGAATCCCGTTCTCCTACGCGGCAAGCTTTGCATTCTCAACAGCAGCTGGAGGTAGGGCGCCGCCATGTTGATTTGGTCGATTTAAAATGGCGGATGTGAATGATCTAATATATTAAGTATTAGCATTAATCATTTCCAAATCATTACGATCAATTCTACCTGTATAGTGTATGGTGATAGATGTTGATTTTAAGTTATTATACAGGGTTACCCACAAAGCATGAAACTTCAGAGAAGACTGTGCGGAATTCTATAGAAACATTTTTTCAGGATTTTCATTTTTGATAATCGTGAATATTCTGGCTGGGTCTATAGCGTCTACAGCTGTTTATCTGCTCCGTCTGTTTGGAGAGGTCGGTAGTGAGAACCTTACACTAGCTTCAGATATTGTCAGGTAATTCAGGACACTTCGCACCCCCCACCACGGCGTATACAGGAATTCAGGACACTTCGCACCCCCACCACGGCGTGTACAGGAATTCAGGACACTTCGCACCACCACCACGGCGTGTACAGGAATTCAGGACACTTCGCACCCCCACCACGGCGTGTACAGGAATTTGTTTAAAGAGGTTCGAACTCCCAGTAAACGCCTTTGCACCAGGTCCAGTAATGCACATGCAGTGGGACCTATGAAACTGAGGATTAGGGAAACAACATTTAAGCAAACTTATTTATATTTGATACGGTTTAAAAATCAACTTTTGAGTAAAATGGGTCTGTGTACACTGCACAATTGCCATGTTACAATCCATAGTTTGTGGGTCCCACTGTTTTCACTTTGCTTTCACTATAGAACAGTGATTTTGAACTAATCAAAACAAACTGCAAATAAGCTGGAAAACAAGAAGTGCGACCCAATTCTAACAAAAAAAAATTAATTAAATTAAGAACTGTTTATAATTAACTTAATTAAATTTAAGATGGATATTTACCTGGTTTCCAATTTTTCCATTCTCCAGAATATGCGATAAAAAGATCAGCAAAGGTAAATTAATATATATTTTAACTAAAAGATATCGAAAATTAATTTTATAGTCTACAAAGCATAGATTTAACTTTTTTGTCCTTCAACAAGTAAACTGTGACTTTCGATTACAATTTTATCTGTACGAAACATAATTTGTTCGCCTTTTCACTTTTTTAATTTTTTCCGTCATATTCGTTTTAAATAACTCTGTAAGTTTAAAGATTGCTGGATTTTATACCAACACGTGATAGAATTCAAATATAAGAAACCAACTGCGAGATGGTTGGTTAGTCCAGGGTGATATGTAACACTAATCTAAGCTTTGAAAGGCTATGATATTCCGGGTACTGTAAAAGTCTGTTCGGTCCTTCAAAGTTAAGTCGAGTCCGCATAGGATCTGTAGGTATAAAATGCCCCAGTTTTATAAAATAAAAGTATATAGTGTCAAGTTCTAAGGTAGTGAGATTCATGAAAAAAATAAAAAGGGAGATTTTGCCAGGGTGTCAAAATAGTATTAT